>NC_143015.1:39815056-40082556 GCF_055824585.1 Amblyomma mixtum | reverse complement strand
TTCCTTTTGAGTCATATTCTATAAATACAGACCCAATTCCTAGCTTTCACTGAGTCCGCAGCCCGCACCGAGCAACAGCAGTCTCAATCGGTGCTCGAAGGACTGTGCACACAAATTTTATTGCGTGTTTTCTTCTTTCAAACGATGACTTAGATATTAGGATACCTGGACCACTATGCGGTATTCGCCTACGGCCGCCTACGGCGTCTCCCCCTGATGACCATGAAGGGTGCCGTGAGCTGATAGGTTTAGCAGTGTATGCTGACAATCTCGCGCCATACAGAACAGCCAGAAAGGAGTACCCAACACCACACAAATCCCTCAATAAGTTAGAAGAGAACACCCTTAGAAGACTACAAACCAACACATACCCAACACCAGCTAAATTACACCCGTGGTACCCTACACTATACTCTCCGCAGTGCCCACACTGTGGAGAGGTAGCTAACCTCTACCATATGGTGTGGGCATGCCAATTTAATCCCTTACTTGACCCCATTCCCAACGCCTCAGAGGAGCAGTGGGAGGCTATTCTGCTCAGCGATGATCCTGACCGTCAGCACTGGCTGGTGGGGAGGACCACCGCAGCAGCAGCAGCCAATGGACTACCGGACTAGGCGGCCCACCCACATGTTCTGAAAATACTGAATAAATAAAGATGTTTTCAATCAATCAATCGCCTACGGCCGCTGAATAATTTAGAAAATAATTTATTTCAGTCTGTTTCAGTTTCATCAACCGAGAAATGTTGTGACTAGCAGTTGAACTGTCACGTGAAACGTGCAAACCTCTGATATAGACGCTGATACTTTGTTTTGACTCGCTACCGCACATAAACCAGCCTGCGTCAAAGGCTAGAATTACAACAAACGAGTTATTGCCGTTTTATTTCGTGCCTCATGTAACCTAAATTCAACTACAGGTAACAGCACTCGTTCTGCCGATGAAACTAAAACAACGTCACGAAGAAATTCGCATATAAATTATTTATTGGCTGTAGGCAAATACCACAGGGTGCTCCATGTATACCAATGTCGAAATCGTCGTTTGAAAAGAGAAAATACGCAAGCAATAATTTGGTGTCTATAGTGCTTTATTGAATTAGATCAGGGCTAACAATTTGATTAAAGCCATACACAAACATGAAAAGGAGAAGTAATCACTCAAGATTTCACATAAACCTGACTTACAATGCTTTAGAATTGGCGCTAGTACATTACAGAAGAGTCAATTAGGTTTCTTCCCACACATCATACTTCATTCAATTTTGTTGTGCCGCCGCGGTGGCTCAGTGGTTATGGTGCTTGGCTGCTGACCCGAAAGACGCGGGTTCGATCCCGGCTGCGGCGGCTGAATTTATTTGGAGGAGAAATTCTAGAGGCCCGTGTACTGTACGATGTCAGTGCACGTTAAAGAACCCCAGGTGGTCGAAATTTCCGGAGCCCTCCACTACGGTATCTCCATAGCCTTAGTCGCTTTGGGACGTTAAACACCATAAACCAAACCAATCAATTTTGTTGTCTCATAAACTGGGCGCCATTCTCCCACTTTCCAGCGCAGACAGCTTCGGATGGGTAAACCTACGCGCTAGGCTATCTGGTTGGTTTGGTTTATGGGGTTTAACGTCCCAAAGCGACTAAGGCTATCAGAGACGCCGTAGTGGAGGGCTCCGGAAATTTCGACCACCTGGGGTTCTTTAACGTGCCCTGACATCGCACAGTACACGGGCCTCTAGAATTTCTCCTCCAAAAAAATTCAGCCGCCGCAGCCGGGATGGAACCCGCGTCTTTCGGGTCAGCAGCCGAGCACCATAACCGCTGAGCCACCGCGGCGGCTCGCTAGGCTATCTCATTTTGTCTGAAAAAAAAGAAAGTGTGCCGGGTTGCAAAAAAAGTGGGGCTGAACCGAGCTCCGAACCGGTTCGGAACGGTTCCTTTGAATCGTTCCGGTTCGGGTTCAGTTCCAAGATGGCGAATAAAATATGGGTTCGGTTCGTCGGCTCCGGTTCCGGGTGGAAATTCGGTTCCGGTTTCGGGTTCAGGTTAGGTTCCGGTTCGACACCCTGCCCAAAACTAGCAAGGCTAGAACCGTTTATCCCCCTGATTAACAAGTACAAATAATACACCTGTGCTTAAGAATACACTTGAAAATCACCTTTTGTGAAGTTTTGAAAATCTCTTTTGTATACGTGTACGTAATATTCTATATTTCAGTGTTTTCGTTGTTATGACTGTCAAGATGGTACAAATGAATTTCGGGCTCCTGCCGCGCTATTTCTTGTCACATTGCAATTTTCCTTCGTGTTCATTACATATGCGTTTGTATCCTTTGTACCTTTGTGCTTGTCATCAACAGATGTCAACTCGAAATTTGCAATCCCTTCTCTTGCGTTCTCTTGTGCGAGTTTTTACTGATGACTCTCTTAGTCCCTCCCCTCTCTAATGCGCAGAGTACCTTAAGGGCAGAAAAAAACGAAATTAAATTTAACGTTCATTTGCACTGCACGGCAAATAAATACCCCCGAAAGGAGAAGATTGGATAGTCGTCGCCGTAGCTGAGTTGGTAGAGCACGGGACGCGAAATTCGAAGGCAGTGGGTTAGGATCCCACTGGCAGATTGTGGTTGTATTTAAGGCGAAAGCCTTCGATGTCTCATACTGTCGTCAGCAGCCGTGTCGGCAGACTTGTCCGCATTTTAAAAAGAATCTGCGTCGAGGTTTGGAATCGAACCAGGGCCTTTCGCATTTGAAGCAGAGACGCTACCACTCCGCCAGGAAGGCTCTTTTTTTTCTTTATTGCATGGAAGAACTTCCGTAGAAAGGAGGAAAACTTCAATCAGACTGGTTCGCGTCTCAAGTTACCGGGCTGCTTAATAGGAGCCCGCCATAGCCCTAACTCAACACTGCATCCCCATCAAAACATCAAAATTCAGGGAGGCACACACATGCATCTAGGCACGGCAGCCAGCTTGGAGGTTCTTCGCGTGCAGCATATACACTCCTCACCAAAGCACACTGTTCACGAAACACAGATTTGGACGATCTTGGTGGCTCGGCATTTCTGTCCATCATACGGCTTTTCCAAAGACTGAATAGTCCCATCAACATAAACAGATCATAAGGCATAGCAGAGTTTTTGTCAACAGGCAGAAATCTAATAGTGTATGGTGTAATTTCAATGTCCTTCTTAAGAGTTCGTTGTAGTATGTCCCAAAAGAACATGGCATCACGGCACAGGATGAAGCAATGATCAATTGTCTGAGGCACGTTACACAGACGGCAATTCACATTCCAGGGTGCAAACATCCCCTTGTCATTAAGAAATGTCTTGACAGGCAGCGTCGCTGTGTGTAGTTTCAAAAAGAACGTTTTAGCGGCTGCCTGAATGCACATCCGCCTAACACGCTTTAGAACACTGATGTCCAAAGACCCCAGATAAGGCTGCCGATACAATGGTGTAGGGAACAAAGACTCAGTGAGGGCCTGGGTCATCTGTTTTCTCGAGAGGCTATGCAGGTAACCTAAAGAGAAGCGCACAGTGAGGAAATTGAAAGTGTCGGCAACCTCCTTAAGGAATCCCCATAAAGTCCCCTCACAAGCCTGCACAGTCGGTGCGAATAAGTAAGGGAAATGAAAACTAAGCCGCCTAATGAGCACAGCTACCAGAAACGGGTGGTTTGTCGATTTTAAAAAGAAAAAACGGGAAACAAGTTGATGCACGAACAGGTGAACAAGACCCACTCCACCACCCTCTAAGGGAAGGAACAAGTTGTCTCGCCTCATGGGCTCCCATTGAGAGCGCCAAACGAATGTTGCAAATATTCTGTGTATTGCTTGCACCTTCCTCCTCGCACAATGCAGGACTTGAAGGACATACGCGAGCTTTGCAAACAAAAATATGTTACAGACCTGTGCCCTCGCAAACACTGAGAGTTCCCTACCCATCCAAGCCTGTGTTGGCCGCCGTAGAGTTACAATTTGTGAATCCCAGTAGGCTGTACTGTTGCGAACTGGGCGCAGCGGAACGCCTAGGTACTCAAGAGGGCTACTGTCCCAGCATATGCCACCGAACTGGCTTCGCCTAGTTCCCCAATAACCCAACCAAAAACTTTGGATTTCTCTAAATTAAGAGCCGCGCCTGATACAACACAGAACTGTTTAGTCAAGTTTAGAGCCTCAAGTACACTCTTTTTGTCAGAACAAAAGAGGGCGACATCATCAGCATAGGCTAAAACTTTAACTTCACATTGAGCCAGAGAGAAACCGCGGATAGCTGCGCTGTTACTTATACTGAGACAGAGGGGTTCCAGATATAGGGCACACAACAATGGAGACAGTGGACATCCTTGACGAACAGATGCTTCCAGTGGTATTGGTTTCGTTAGCTCCTGATTAACAATAACCCTTGTATAGGAGTTCTTATAGCACAGCCTTATGCCTTTGAGCAAGACGTCACCAATATTAGCATACTCCAAGACCACGAACAAGAAATCGTGCCAAACTTTATCAAACGCCTTCGCCAAGTCAATTTGAATCAGAGCTACTTGGCCTGTCTCATCTGATACTGTCTCTAATACTGAACGTGCAATATGGATATGTGTTTTAATACTGCGGCCTCTAATACCACAGACCTGATGCGAACCTACCAAGTCCATAATGACTAGCTGCAGACGACTGCTAATAACCTTGGCACAACTTTTGTAATCAACATTGCAGAGGGAAATTGGACGATATCCCTCAACAATTTTCAACCGATTAGTATCTTTGCTTTTGGGAATTAATATTGTGTGCCCAGAATAGAAAGTGGGAGGCAGGACACTCACATCATAAGATGCTTGGAAAACTTCCATCAAAACAGGCACTAGGCAAGGCGAAAAGGTTTTATAGAATTCGCTAGTAATACCATCTGGCCCACGAGATTTCTGGCTCCGCAGGGCAGAAATGGCTGATTGAATTTCATGAAAAGTGATAGGTTCCTTCACTATAGCACACTTCTCATCGTCAAGTCGAGGGAAGTTTCCGAGTAAGGAACTGTAATCGAAACCCTGATTTGGATCTTCGCAACTGCCAAACATCTTTCGATAATAGTCAAAGAAAGCAGCAAGAATACCAGGCGCATCGTTGTATGTGCAATCACCATACTGAATTTCCAATATTTCCTTCGCAAGAGCATTCTCTTTTTCACCACTCAGGGCCCGACGAGAAGGTTGCTCATCAAGAAACCTTCGGGACCTAGATCGTATCAAGGCCCCCTTAGATCTTTCTGTCGCAAATTGTTGAAGCTCTGCTTTTACGTTATAAATCTCTTCGAGATAGGCACCGGGCTTATCCTCTCTAGCTCATGTAGCTCCGTTAGGGTACGCCCAAGCTCACGAAGGTGGTGTCTCTTCAGGAAAGCGATTCTTGCTGAGGCCTCAATTGCCAAGTTTTTGATCTCCTGTTTAAACAAATCCCACTTTTGAAAAACGGACAGATCACGGCGTGACCATACGTCCTTCAAACAAGTAGGTACAGCACGCTGAAAGATTTAGTCTGAGAGCAGACAGTTATTCATCTTCCACAACTCCCATCGAGGGTGAAGTACATGCCGAGTGTACCTCCCTATCTGAAGAGACACCATACAGTGGTCACTGAAGAAGATCGGCCGCACCCAGTAGCCAAACACACTTGCTAACGCGTCTACAGAAACGTAAATTCTGTCAAGGCAAGCATTAGAGGAAAACTGAAAATGAGTGAAATGCATACTGTCGCCTTTTTCCTGTCCCACGTCCACAAGACTATATTCAGAAACCAAGTCGGTAAGTTATGCAGCACTAGGGTCGTATCTCTTACATACCACTGATCGGTCCTCATCCCTACAAACGCAATTAAAATCTCCCAACAATATAATTTTGCGGTCCGTGCACAAATGTTCAACTAATGACAGAAAGAAAAGCCTTCTATCGCGCTGCTTTGTGGGGGCGTAAACACAAATAATCCGCCACTGTACACCTGAAATTGTGAGATCACAGCATATAAGTCGCCCCTCGTCATCTATGCAATAAGACATGGCTGTTATCTCTAGCGTGTTCGCCAGGAATAGCATACAACCTCCTGATAAGCCTCTCGCGTGGCTAACAATAATGTTGTATTCCGACAAAAAAGGCTCCAGAGCAGCTGCTGTATCTTCATCAGAGGACAACTTTGTTTCCTGGATAGCGGCCATACACACACTCCATTTGTTTAAGAGATGCCGTACCTGCTGTTGCCTCCTACGATTACGCATACCCCTAACGTTAAGGGTAGCGACTTGATATGCTGCGACGCTCGCCATTTTTGGTGCCAGTCTTAACAAACGCCATCCCCTGGAATGGGGTGGCCCGCCTCCAAATTGGCAGCCTCTCGGGCAGACATCGCCCTCCTCTTTAACGCCACCCTTCCCGTGGCCTCTACACATTGTGCCTTGTGGTCAGCGCCATCGATACACACCTCGTCAGCATCTGCTGGACGTTTCAAAGGTGCGGTGCTGTCCATGTCTTCCTCTGAAACAGCCAAGGCCTCGGCCCACGAACCCGAGGGGAGCACATCACTCGCTGCCACACTAACAGCCGACAGAGAACCGGACACGCCAGAGATCGACGCCACACACGGCTCACCGTTACCCTTCAACGACGAAGCAGAATCAGCAACAGAGGAGGATCGGCGAGCATTCACTGGCTGTATCGCCTCGTCTGACTCCACAGGAGGCATATCTGGACGTTGGCCTGTGGCGACGAGGTGTTCCTGTGCAGCAAGCACAGCAGTCTCTGTAGCGCTCACGGGGGGGGGGGGGGAGCGGGGGGGCGGGTCCGGCGGTTTTCGTTCTGGAGGCGCGGATGCTAGATGGCCAGTCGCTTGAGATTCCGTGTTGATTTGAGGTGTTGAAGCCTTCTGTTCCCTATCTATTCGATGCTCACGACTTAGTTCTCCGGTCGCGTCGACAACCTCAGACACATCCATGATGTGTTCTGATGCCACGTCATCTTCCCGTGACCACTGGCCTTGACGCAGCCTGTCAGCGTACCTCAAGACACAGTTCTCCGCAGTATGGCCAAAGCGTCGGCACTGGGTGCACCGAGGCGTGCGACACTGGCGCCGTACATGGCCAACCCGGCTGCATCGGAGGCACAGTGGAGGTCTCCCTGGGATAAGGACTAATGCCTGCACTCCATAAACATTAAGTGTGTGTGGGATTGTGCTTGCTGACACTCCATCCTTGAGTGTGAGGGAGATTTCACGGTTCGACGTTTCCATATGCTCCATCCCTGGGCACCGCCACTTTTCACGCTCCACAGACTGAATCGTGCCATAAGGCTCTAATGCTTCCACAATCATCCGGTGTTCCATATAGCGGGGAAGCCAAAGGAGCTTAACCTTGACGTTCTTAGTATCCGGGTCAAACACCATGCACCGCAGTCCTTTGACAGGAAACTCCGCTTTGTTAACAAGCTTCTGTTTGGAAGAACTACTCTCGCAGGTAACCATCCACACGTGGCTCATTTGGTATTGACCAATGCACAAAATTTCCCGGAGATCCAATATCTGTGCGAGTGCGTCACGGAAGTCAGGCGCTCGGTACGGGCGACCCTTAAGGTCAGCATGCAGGAAAATGGTATTAAGGACAACATTACCGGTAGGCAATCGGGGAAGTACAACTTTGTACGAGTCCGTAGTGTCCTGAGACGTCGCTAGACCTCGGCCAACGGCCGATGCGCTGTTTCCAGCAAGGAGCACGTTGAAGCACAGCCGCACAGGTTTGAGCGTGAGTAAAGGTGCATCTAGTGAATACATGGCTCTCGTAAATGAAATATACCAAAATAAAAAATAAAAATAAGAAAAGGAACAAAAATAAACAGTAAAATAAAAAAAAATATAAAAAAAAACAAAAAAAAATAAAAAATAAAGTGAAAAATTAAATGGGAAACATAAAATATGAAAAAAAAACTGTGAGCCAAGAATAGGTTTTGTTTTGCGGCAATTTAGAGACGCAAAGTGCCCCTGAGTTTTTTTCTCCTGCTTCCTAATAAAATATTAGTTACTTCAACTATTGATCTCCCATTGATAAACATCGCCAAATTGAAAGAATTAGAGGTCCTTACTCTCCTTTGTTTGGGAGACTGTTGGCGTCCGTCGTGTAGGTCATAACGACCACCTCTTTTTTTTTTCTTCCCTGGTCTGTTCAATAGCTTAACGACGGCCGTGGTTCTGGCTGTCTTAGTGTCATAGGTAGCAAAAGAGGACTTTCGCGCACCTACCGCCCCCCATCGTTCGATCACGTTTCACGTGTGGCACTCGGGGTAATAGAGGACGTACTACGTCCGCTCCTGTGGACGAGTATGGCGCTGGTGAACACTCTCAAGGCTTGGTTGCACTGCCCATAATTACCACCGAAAGCAGAAGATTGGACAGCTGTCGCCATAGAAATACGCAGATAGTGGCTTCAAATCCCACTGGCAGATTGTGGTTGTTTTTGTTCTGATTTCAATTTAATTATTAATTATTTAAACGGTTCATTTTCCACTGATCAACGCCACAAAGCAGAAAAAAATCCCCTATATCTGACATGATAAAATGCCGGCAAAAGAGCACTCTCCACACGAGACATGGTACAGTACGAGCGCAAACTGACAACTAATTTTGTTCGTAGAACGCGCCACTATGTAGAGAAACAGAAAAAAAAAGCATGCGCTGTCAATACCGCGCATGTTACAAACTATAGACAGCAAGGCTGAATCTTACAACTTCTTATCAAGAAAGGCCATTTCACTGTTTTACAGCTCAGCAGAAGAATCGTCGATACAATCACGCTCATTTTTCTTTATGATATAGGCTTCCATCAGTTCTGGAAAATGTTTAGTTGGGCTAGTTGGTATGGATGTTTAATAAAACAGCGCAAAAGACGACGCACCAGAGAAAGGAGAACACAGGACTGCGCTCGTCCTCTGTTCTCTTTTCCGTCGTTTTTTGCGCTGTTTTATTAAGCATCCATCAGTTCACGTGCGATTGTGCTGCGGCTCTTGCTCAGAATTCTTCTTTCACCCAGCAGCGGCCTGCAGTCCCGGCAAGTCAGAGAATGTTCAGGCAAGTTTGAACCCACCCCAGTTGATAACGATAGGTCATGTTCCCGTGCACGATCGTTAACGCAGCGTCCAGTCTGGCCTACGTACTTTTTACCACAAGTTAATGGTACCTCTTATATGAGAGCGACGGCGCGTTCCCCAAAATGCTTAGCGTGCTTCTTGCCACAAGAACTTTCCTATGCTCCTTGTTTGGTGATGCGGGGGCATAGCTTTACCCGCTTGAAAGCTGCAGTAAACACCATTGGCACCCTGAACTTACCCCGCAACATTTATGTTGTGGGACGCCCATAACAAAAGGTTTGGTTTGGTTTGGTTTATGGGGTTTAACGTCCCAAAGCGACTAAGGCTATGAGAGACGCCGTAGAGGAGGGCTCCGGAAATTTCGACCACCTGGGGTTCTTTAACGAGCATCGACATCGCACAGTACACGGGCCTCTAGAATTTCGCCTCCGTCAAAATTCCACCGCCGCGGTCGGGATCGAACCCGCGTCTTTCGGGTCAGCAGCCGAGCACCATAACCACTGAGCCACCGCGGCGGCCCCATGACAAAAGGAGCGCGAAAACAAGACGACGGACGGAGACAGAACAAACACCACGAGCGCTCGTGATGTGTGTTCTGTCTTCGTGCATCGTCTTTTTTTTTTTGGCCCTCCTTTCGTCATTTATGAGAGATGTTGACTTGCCAAACCTTCCACCTTTATGCACATAAACACCATACATAAACACCATGAACAACATACAAATATTGCAAACGCGAAGAAAACTTCAGCGATTGAAATTTTTTTTCCTACTCAAAAATAACAATCTCTCCATGAGCCCTGATTTCTTTCTTAAGCCGATCACAACCCGACTAACACGACATCGTCACACGGAATCACTAACACCGTACAGCGCTAGAATCAATGCTTTTAAATACTCTTTTTTTTCCCCCACAAAATAACTCAATGGAATGAACTCCCCCCTGAGGTTGTAAACAGCATCGATGCCATTAACAAAATTGCTTATTGATAATTGCTGAGTTGTTTTTCCTTGTTCTTCACTATGTTCTATTACTGATATGTTAGTTTCTTCTGAGGTCAGGTCAGGTCAGGTCAGGTCAGGTCAGGTCAGGGCAGGGCAGGGCAGGGCAGGGCAGGTCAGGGCAGGTCAGGTCAGGTCAGGTGAGGTGAGGTTAGGTGAGGTGAGGTGAGGTGAGGTGAGGTGAGGTGAGGTTAGGTTAGGTTAGGTTAGGTTAGGTTAGGTTAGGTTAGGTTAGGCTAGGTTAGGCTAGGCTAGGCTAGGCTAGGCTAGGCTAGGCTAGGCTAGGCTAGGCTAGGTTAGGTTAGGTTAGGTTAGGCTAGGCGACCGGATGGATCTTTCAGAGAGGAAAGCCAGCATAGCGCATGGTGGTCGGTCACGACGTCAAACGGGCGTCCGTAGAGGTAAGGGCGGAACATGGTAATGGCCCAAACTATCGCCAGACAATCTTTTTCAGTGACCGAGTAGTTAGATTCAGCCTTTGTTATCGTGCGGCTGGCATAGGCAACGACGTATTCGATGAAGCCAGATTTGCGTTGTGCGAGTACGGCGCCGATGCCTACCCCACTGGCGTCAGTATGGACCTCGGTAGGTGCGTTTGGTTCGAAATGGCGCAGTATCGGCGGTGCGGTGAGGATACGGCGCAAAGAATCGAAGGCGTCGTCACAAACTTGCGGCCACTGAGAAAGATCGGAACTGCCGGACAGAAGTTGTGTCAAAGGTGCAGCAATTGAGGCAAAGTTGCGTATAAACCTACGGAAGTAGGAGCACAGACCCAGGAAGATGCGCAGATCTTTGATAGAAGTAGGTCGATGAAACGCAGCCACAGCACGAAGTTTAGCCGGGTCCGGACGGACACCGTCCTTAGAGACAACATGGCCTAAAATGGTAAGTTGGCGGGCGGCAAAATGACACTTCTTTAAGTTGAGCTGAAGGCCGGCGTCAGAGAGGCAGGTCAAAACGTGCTTCAGTCGGGAGAGGTGAGTGTCAAAGTCAGGCGAAAACACGACGATGTCGTCGAGATAACAGAGGCAGGTCTTCCACTTCAGGTCACGCAGAATGGTATCCATCATCCGCTCAAAGGTGGCAGGAGCATTACAAAGGCCGAAAGGTATCACAGTAAATTCATATACGCCGTCAGGGGTTACAAGGCTGTTTTGGGGCGATCGGCCTCTTCCATGGGTACCTGCCAGTACCCGGAGCGTAAATCTAAACAAGAAAATATTTCGGCACCTTGCAAGCAGTCTAGCGCATCATCGATGCGAGGCAGGGGATATACGTCCTTGCGCGTGATCTTGTTAAGGCGGCGGTAGTCTACACAGAAATGGATGGAGCGGTCTTTCTTTTTGACAAGCACAACTGGCGAAGCCCAAGGACTGCTTGAGGGCTGAATGACGCCGCTCTTGAGCATTTGGTCGACTTGATCTTCAATGACTTGGCGCTCGGTTGTCGACACACGATAGGGGCGCTGCCGTAGAGGAGCCTGGGCACCTGTGTCGATGCGATGTGTGACAGTCGAGGTTTGGCCAAGGGAGCTGTGATGGCAGTCGAAGGAGGCGCTCAACTGGTGGAGCAAGTGGAGAAGCTGCTTGCGCTGCGGCGGAGGAAGATCTGCGTCGATGGAGCGGAGAAACAGTTTTGTAGAGGAAGGAGTGGGCGTAGAAGATGGTGGGCTGAGCGCAGTGAGATTGATGTGCGATATTTCGTCAGTCTCCTCACGGATTATAATAGACGCGATGGGTTGGACACTGCCAACACATTCGCCACGGCGCAAAGCACTAGGGCCGGAGAACGGGTTACAGACCCACAGTACGGATAGGCCAGCAGAAATAGTCAGAACGGCGTAAGGCAGGGGAAGACACTTCCGGCGGAGAAAAGTATGAGCGGGCGTGAAAAGTACAGTGTCATCACGGAGAGGGTCACAACAGAGGCGCACAAGGACGGAAGAGCACGGAGGCAGGTCGATGTCTTCGGCGGCGACGGCTTTAATACATGGCGACGAGAGAGCAGCGTCCGGCAGCGATTGGGGCAAGGTAGAGAATCCGACTTCAGCGCGAGCGCAATCTATGACCGCAGCATGACGAGACAGAAAATCCCAGCCCAAAATAACATCGTGGGAACAAAACGGCAGGACGACGAACTCGATTGTATATAGGACGTCCTGAATCAAAACTCGTGGTGTGCAAGCTGCTGACGGCTTGATGTACTGAGCGCTGGCCGTGCGCAGCGAGAGACCGGCAATTGGCGTCTTAACTTTCTTCAAGCGGCGACAAAGTTGTGCGTCTATCACTGAAATTGCGGCGCCAGTGTCGACAAGGGCCATGACAGAAATTCCCTCGACCTAAACGTCAATAAGGTTCGCAGGTGACAGCTGAGGTCTTTGGTAGTTCGATGGGGACGCAGTTCTTGCCTCAGGAACTGCGGCATCTAGTTTTCCTCTTGAGAACTATTAGGTCGACGACGCATCGGAGAGATGGAGCGGCGTCGCGGCGCAGGGGAACGGCGATCGGCAAGAGGTGAGCGGTCGGGGGAGAACGGACGAGTCGACGGACGGGGCTCAGCAGACGCAGAGTACTGATGCGCTGGAGGCCAGTACCCGGCCGGCGGTGTCGTGACTGGGAGACGGCGACGACAATAGCGGGCTACATGCCCAGGCAATCCGCAGGTGTAGCAAATAGGCCGGTTATCCGTCGTGCGCCAGGGGTCTCGGCCTCGTGGAGAGGGTCGCATATAAGGTGCCGGCGCTGGTACGGGCACTGACACTGTAGGGTACGTAGGCGGCTGAGTTTGAGCAACGACCTCGGCGTAAGTCAGTGGACGGGCGGCAGGTCTTGGGGCGACGTTGGCATAACTCAGAGGCGTGGCGACAGGTCTGCGGTCAGCCAAAGCGAGCCCAAAGCACGCGCAGCGATGGCACTGCCGCCGCTGCACAGAATGTTCGTCTTCGTCTTTACAAAATGAATAAAATTTGTGCTAAACAGACCCCAACGGTTGCACTAGCACTGAGTCCTACATTGACCGGCGGCTGTGAGCTGGCCGTGAGTTGGTTTCCACTACAGGGCACAGGGTGTTTTCAGTACAACAGTGTAGCACAGAGTCCATCACACTTGTCTAGGGTGCTCAGACGGTGTGCTGCAAATGAACTGAAATCTTTTCGCAGCTGCTTCGCAGGCACTGGTGCCTGTGCGTTCACGTCTCTAATCTGCTCTAGACGAGTGTGATCGACTCTGTACATCAGAATAAAGCTTAAGGGGATCATCCCAACCGAGGCAGGTGTGCTCATCACCACAACCTGCCCACTGCATTGTGAGCAAACTGCGTGGCAGTTAAATTAATCACTTGCAGACTCGTGCTAGCAAGAGCAACGGGCCTCCACTTTGACAGGAATGCAGTGGTCTGGTTTCACACACACGCAAAAAAAAAGAAAATACAGGAAATACAGGTAACAAAGGAAAAAAAATACACATAGCAGAGCTCTTATCAGGTTATAGTAGTCAGCATAAAATCAACAGCATTGTCCTGACTGGAAAGAAAACTTGCAATGATGGTGAAAGAAAGAAGAATTAGGTAAACAAATCACAGAAAAAAAAGGTTAGGTGTAGTGTAAAAAATACTCGAACAGTTTGTGGCGTGTTGTATTTTGGAGATCAATATCGTTTTGTGCGAGTTTGTTAAGAAGTCGCGGTAGTTTATTTTCTAATGTTTGATTACCATAGAAAGTTCTGTATGTTTTTACGTTCAATTGCGCTATATTTCTTGTGCTGTACATTGCATCTCGTTTTTCTAAACCAGCTAATTTGGATAGAAAAGATATATTGTTCAACACCTCGTTTTTCACACACTTGCTCAGACACTTGCTCATATCATAAAGCTTAGTAATTTGTCTGTCTCATGTCCCTCATGCTCTGTCTCGTGAAACGACAGATGATGCCAGGCACTTTGTCACGCTTTGCCGGCAATCGATGAATTGCCGTGATGTCGTGTTCTGATAGCTGGGGCTATTCACTTTCACTGGCGAGAGCGTTTTTATGGCAAGGTTAGGTTTTGACAAAAGATTTTCGCCTTCCATTTGTGGTACACCATGAATTTCTAAGTTCAGTTTTCGGTTGCCCCATTCGAGGACATCAAGTTGGACACTGAGCAATTCAAGCTGCTCTTTGTTCATTTCTATTTTTGCGAGCCTAGTCTGGATTTCTTTAATATCTCGCTCATTTTGTTCTGTGCGCGTCATCAGGTCTGTCATCTGTTCGGACATAAACTGCCCCGATTGCTCAATTCCATCGACAGTTTCTCATCAAGTTTTCGGTTAATCTCCTGAAGTACGACCAACATATCTTCTAGGGTCAACGGTGCTTTTTCTTTCTCATGGGCATTTCCATTTCTGGTAGGCTGATTTCTTAGATTTTATTGTGGCCTCGGACACTCCTGCGCAGCTTCCTACATGGTACGAAAGCATGCAAGATATACTCTCTTTGGGATCCAAGATTTCCTGTTCACACTCAACACACTCCATACTGACAGAAACAAGGTTCGCTCCTTTGGCAGCAGCAGTGGCAGTAACACAATAACACCCCCCAAAAAAACCTGTAACAGTATGCAGGAGCATATAGGAAAACTCTCTTTTGAACAATGCTGCTGCCAAAGTGCCTTCTTGGATGCGATGCCGCAGCTTTATAGCAGATGCGTCGATGCCAGGTGATGCAGCCTCAGAAAACGTGCGCAAATGTTAGCATAATGGGCAAGACAGGCGCGAGACATGTGATGCAGAGACACATGCACTGGAGAGGTTGCTTTGCCTGCAAGCACCTCCAAAGTACGCAGGCAGCCTTTTTTGGTGGCCTGTAGGTTAGGTTAGGTCAGGTCAGGTCAGGTGAGGTGAGGTGAGGTGAGGTGAGGTGAGGTGAGGTGAGGTGAGGTGAGGTGAGGTTAGGTTAGGTTAGGTTAGGCTAGGCTAGGCTAGGCTAGGCTAGGTTAGGCTAGGCTAGGCTAGGCTAGGCTAGGCTAGGCTAGGCTAGGCTAGGCTAGGCTAGGCTAGGCTAGGTTAGGTTAGGTTAGGCTAGGCTAGGCTAGGCTAGGCTAGGCTAGGCTAGGCTAGGCTAGGCTAGGCTAGGCTAGGTTAGGTTAGGTTAGGCTAGGTTAGGCTAGGCTAGGCTAGGCTAGGCTAGGCTAGGCTAGGCTAGGCTAGGCTAGGCTAGGTTAGGTTAGGCTAGGTTAGGCTAGGTTAGGCTAGGTTAGGTTAGGTTAGGTTAGGTTAGTTTAGGTTAGGTTAGTTTAGGTTAGGTTAGGTTAGGTTAGGTTAGGCAAGGTTAGGTTAGGTTAGGTTAGGTTAGGGTAGGCTAGGCTAGGTTAGGTTAGGTTAGGTTAGGTTAGGTCACGTCACGTCAGGTCAGGTCACGTCAGGTCAGGTTAGGTCAGGTCAGGTCAGGTCAGGTCACGTCAGGTCACGTCACGTCAGGTCAGGTCAGGTCAGGTCAGGTCAGGTTAGGTTAGCTTAGCTTAGCTTAGCTTAGGTTAGGTTAGGTTAGCTTAGGTTAGCTTAGGATAGGTTAGGTTAGGTTAGGTCAGGTCAGGTCAGGTCAGGTTAGCTTAGCTTAGCTTAGCTTAGGTTAGGCTAGGCTAGGCTTGGCTAGACTAGGCTAGGTTATGTTAGGTTAGGTTAGGATAGGTCGGGTTAGGCTAGGCTAGGTTAGGCCAGGTTAGGTCAGGTTAGGCTAGGTTAGGCTAGGTTAGAAATATTATAGCGCAAACAAAGACACGGACAAAAAAGAGAGGAAACACACACACAAGCGCTAACTGTCAACTGAATTTATAGAGGAGATGAAATGTGGAGTACTTGAATGGGAAATAGAAAATAAGGGAACATCTATTTTCTCTTACTACTTTTTCGATCTACAGCGCCGAGTAAACGTGTTGCATCGGTATATCCTTACTTTCACTGAAGTGACAGCTTTCGTTGGTATTACTTGCCTGACAAGCACTAAATCTATGGGCTAAACTGCCGACACATGTCTTCCAGCATGGGACCATTTCAGAGATGTTCCGGTCACCAGAGCAAGAAAAAAAGGACTCTATTCAAGGCATATACCGAAGCCTACGGACACTCCTCCGCAAGGATTCACATGAAGCCTGTCATTTCATCCTCTGCAGTTGCCTGCTCCACCAATTAACTAGTCTCTTCCCCATCTGGGGGTGTAGTTGGCATTACTTACCACCACCTATCATTATTATTGTCATCGGTGCTGTCACTTACATTCGCTCTGGGGTATATTATGTAATATTTAGCATGTGCATGGTCCTTTTCCGCGTCGTAATCTTCACAGTGACAATATTCGAGCGTTGTTCTTAAAGCCGTATAAAAAAGCTAAGTGCGCGTTCTGACAATGTCCTATAAAAACGCAGCAGAGCCAACCAAACCACAAAGAAAAAAAATTTCGGCTCTTGCACGGGAGATCAACCGGCACTGCTAGAACAGCCTCTGTATGGCCGCCTACACACCCATTGGGGCCCGTCTGATTGGGGTAGTAATAGATGTAGACGGCGAACAGCTGCTCCGGGAAGAAGACCAGCCGATTGGCGTGCAGGCATCGTAGGCTGAGGTCTTCGACCGAGTCAAGGATGGCCACGTCGTTGTCCAGTGTAGCCACCGTAGCGATCAGTATTTGGGTCTGATTGTTCTGCCGAAAAGGAGGAAATCAGGCCCACGTCTGATTCCTATGGCAAACTTAATGGCGAAACTTTTTTCCGATTCTCTTTTAACCCTTTTCATGGCAAGTGCTTAAAGCGAATGTAGCCACCCGCGGGTATTTACGCCTGTGTGGGAGCAAACTTCGAGAAAAATTAAGGCTATGGGCATTCTGTTGACATTAGCGGCTCAACCTGCCGAGTGCAGCCGGCGGTCATTTTTTCAAGATCCATAACTAGCCGGGTTTTCGTTCGTAAATTATATAGACGTACAATTGGAAAGGAAGTACACTTGTGAGTCAAATGCGAGTGAATACACGGTTTTATGTATTTGCGGAGTGTGCTTAATCGGAATTTGGTAGAAAATATGAGCATTTGGATATTAGCTGCTCAATTATGTCAGAAACAGGCTGAGAACCGCCTCAAAGCACAAACACCACTGTGTGCAAGCAAGAGGCCCCCAGGCTCGAATGCGATAATAGAACTTCGCTTATGCCTCTTCGTTCGCTGAGAGACAACTTTCCCGCCACGGAGGCTGGCTGCAAGGCTGGAAATCAGTGCAACGATCATGAACTTCAAGCGCAGGTGAATCGTTCTTGCTCTTCCCGCTGCGCACAATGTGAAAAAAGTTAAGAGAAGCTTGCCGCGTGTCTTTCGACAGTGCGCTTCTTTCCTCATGCAGGTGTTATAGGTGTTGCAGGTGTTTCAGCATGCAGGTGATTCGGCCAGGCGTGATTCGGCCTTTAGTTGTGGAGGAACGGAAAAGTAGGATAAAAGGTATCAAGTGATTACTTATCAGCCATTCGCAACATAAATATATAAAAAAACAGGGAGATTTTTCGTAAAAGCAACGTGATTAGGTTACAAAAAATTTTACTCATTTCGATGATTTTTCAAATCGACGGACAACCAAACTGCCCTCAAATACGCACTCCTATGCAGTGCATAAGGAGCGATGTTCAAGCCTGCTCCATCACACTCCAATGCAGTGTTACGGCCATCAACTTTTATTGTCCTCTGCTTTTATGTTAGCTTTCACACAATTTATCTTCCAGCAGCTATTAAGCATTTCTGAAAGCTAGCGGATCTACCTTTCTCTGATAAATAAGCGTAAGTTGTAAAAGTGTTCCTGCACTTATTTGGGGCAGTCATGCAGCTTTCAGCCATGAGGCAAACAGACAATATTTTTACATTATGTATCACAGATGACGCGAAGAGAACGGCCTTCCAGAAAAAGGGCGATTCCGAACTGGAGCCTAGAAATGCATCATCGACACTTTCATCAGCATCAGCAAGAGTGATGCAGCCTTTCTGGCAGACATGCTGGTAGATAGTCTCCTATTGTCTGCAGTGTTTCGAATTTTCGGCTGCGCACGCTCAGTTTAAAATTTTCTTGAAATTATCATTTATGCGCTTTCAATACATTTGTCGTCGGATTTGCGCTCTTGTCGCATTTTCTACAGAGTGGGTTTTTTTTCTCGTGGAATTTGGCCTCCGATCAGACTGTCGGACGGAACAACATGGGGTTTCAATGAGCAGTTTCGCCGCTGATGCGAAAAGAAAGCTCTGTCGCGGTTAAGTGGTGTTGCATATCTGACGACAAGAATAGGCTGACCACGTGTGGCCGTTCAACGCAACTCCTGGAATTCGGTCAAGATCTTTTTTTTTCCTTTCACTTCGGTGTAAACTTTCCTGCTTTAAAAAAACCTTTCATTCTGTTATCCATATTTTGCTGTTACAGAAGTTATCTTTCTCTGGTCTTCCACCTTGCTGACTGATTGTATTCAAGGTCAACTGCAGGATAGCATGCTGCACGTTCTAATTGAATGGCCACAACCTTATCGTGTCGTTGTTACTTCTGACGTCCCTCAAAGGCCTCGTTTAGGGCGTTTGCTGTTCCGGGTGTACAACAACAATATTGCTCTGGTTTGGTTTGGTTTATGGGGTTTAACGTCCCAAAGCGACTAAGGCTATGAGAGACGCCGTAGTGGAGGGCTCCGGAAATTTCGACCACCTGGGGTTCTTTAACGTGCACTGACATCGCACAGTACACGGGCCTCTAGAATTTCTCCTCCAAAGAAATTCCAGCCGCCGCGGCCGGGATCGAACCCGCGTCCTTTGGGTCAGCAGCCGAGCACCATAGCCACTGAGCCACCGCGGCGGCCCAATATTGCTCTGGGGGCCTCAAGCAAAGTACGACTGTATGCAAATGAGCCCGCTATTTATCACTGCATTGTTTTTTTTCCGCCATGGCTACCTACAACGCAGTTTTGTCTTTGTACAGAGCTTCAATTTCAAATAGCAAATGTCTCTAAACCCCTCTAAGTGCAAATTTTTCTCCTTCACTCCATAATGCAATTCATTCAAATTTGGTAATACATTAAACACTGTACAGCTGTCTTCAGTGAGTTAGTATATATACCTTGGGCATATTTTTCATCTAACTTGGGCTAAGCAGGTTGAGTATTCCGGGTAAATGCTTATAATATGTACAGATGTTATTTTTAACTACTGGGAGGGGCACGTCGCTGTAGTCTGTACGGTTGGAGTGCACAGCAAGGCGGACAGGTGATAGAGATTATTAATTGCGCGAATAATTCCCAATCATATTTGATAAAATTTTAATCATTTTTTAGGGGCAGAAGTATATGTCCGATTTGAAGACCGTAAGAAGCGAAGGTGAGCCCAGTTTTCAGCTTTATTTTTAACCGGCAATGCGGTTTGAAATATCGAGTGTCATAATTGTTCATTTAGAAGTTCCCGTAATTGGCTTTCACGTGGCACTATAAACTGTGTAGCTGGCATTTAAATTGCACTGAATACGGACACCGTTGGTTTATTTCATTACGTACAAGAAGTGAAAGTGATTTCGGTAACGATGCTGCCTAACGGCAGCTGCTAATCATAAGGGCGACTAATTTTGAGTATAAGAATTTTCTCTCGACGGTGGCTGCCCGGATAGACGGCACCGAAGCTGGAAGCATCGGCAGTACCAAAGATACACGTATCTTCGATACTATCATTCGATACATTTTGCATATCGATAATGCAAAAAATATAACTACCACAGTATGAGTATCAAAAATAGATTTTAGTGCATCGTGTATTTTAATGATGCTGGATACTAAAAGAAATTTACCGGAGGCGCTTAAGAAACTTACGGACAAATAACTTTAAAGCTTTGCAATTGTTTTGCAAATATATTTTAATTCCATTTTAGTTCTCTTTATTGTTGTGTTTAGTCTATTCTAGTGGTAGTCGAATTATATTTATTTGTAGTTGGTTCAGTTGAAGTACTAGGTAGACTAGTACTGGTTACCTTTTGGCATTTTCCCGCTTTTAATGACGTAAAACTGGTTAGACCAAATGACAGTTTTGTAAAGCCACCATTATTTGGGTGACGTCGGGTTTTCTTGTCGGATGAGCTATCTAGTACTTTGGCTTTTGTAAAAACTTCCCTTGAGTTTGGGGCTGGTGAGTCTAACGCATGCCCAGCAGTGCTCGTTAAGGCGGTAGTATGCTGGAAAAACGAGTGGAGTGTAAACAGAAAGGAGAGAAAAAAGTTCGCCATGTTGATATTGGTTCAGTTTGATTATGCACCGGAAAAAGACGCTCGCTACGTGTCTGCTGTTTTTTTTTGCGCTCTGCTGTACAATAAAATGAAGCAGTCAGAAAGGAACTAGCCAGTGCCATTTGCCCTGTCAGCCTCCTTTCATTATACGTTCGTTGTTCAGCCGGTAGAGGACGTATACCTTGCGCCTCTGCAATCTCGCTGACAGAATGAACTTGCAGAATGCTTGTTCGTTACTTTGTCGGCATTATAAAGATAACGCGCGGCTCAAAATTTTCATCAGCGTTGGCAGCGTTCCTTTCGTTAGAAGAGGCAAGCGCTACAACAAGCCATAGTTACGAAGTGGCGCTAGTGACTGTAAGTTTCTTTAATACCTCAAGCCAGGTTCCTTCAGATGACGAGGCTATATTGTGACGGACTAGAAGACGATGAAGCGGGAAGTGGCGCGGGCAGGAGCATTCGTGCAAGGCCCACAGCCATTAAATCATATAACTGCCATCTCTCATCTTGTCTAGTTGTTCGGCTTGCCATCACGTAACATTTGGTGGAGGTTCTGGGTTCCATCATCATCCGCTTCCTGGAGCTGAGGAGCCTGCTGTCCACCGAGGTCTTCTTTGGAGGGCTCGTGGCTTCGCACCAGTCTGTGAGGTCTGCCCCGACGCAGCCGCTCTCCTCTGTCCCGCCCCATGCCCGGACCAAAAGAGACGACGACCACCTCCACTGACCTGGGACTCCACTGACCGCCCGCACATGATAACCTAAAAGACCCGATGACATACGGCCCTACTAAACCGAGACCACCACCACTGACCAGAGACGACACTACCACTCACCCACGCACGAGAACACAGTAACCCAGTCTCTGCCATTGCGTGCGTCCATGAGCCTCGGCGTTGACTTCAGGAGACCGGTGGCTCCTCGTTCTTTGTGGATCTGGCTTCACGTGCTCACCATTTGCTTACCTCTTTGATCATGAGGGCAAGCGCTTCACAGTTTCTTTGTTCATCCGTTCTGAGCTAACCGTTACAAAACTTATCTTGACTTATTAACACAATTTGCATATATTTACTGTTGGTCCAGTGATCAGGCTCCCACCCAAGGATGGCTGATCCACTGCTAAAAACCTCCGCTGTTTGGGGAAACTATCCGCGCCATGAGTTTGTTATCGCGAGTTCATTCAAATAATAAATACCGAACCATACGCGCGACGGCCGATACTAATTTTAACTAACTCTATGCAACCAACAGGCAAAGCAATGTACGGAAATTCTGTTTCACGGCCCCTTTAACAAAAATTAAATTGTACGTTTATTGACTGAGTTACTTTTCGATGCATATATTGAGCCACCCATTAATAATAAATTGATGACACGAAATGCGCCGCTGCATAAGCCACAGACCGCAGCTGTTGCAGATACCTTAATGAAATTCGCATGGCATGTATTTATGTCGCCTAAACTCCCTCAGCATATCATGCGCTGCGCTACGAACATAAGACTGGCTGCGCTGCAATTTCGGTTCCGGCGCTCGTGGGAGGGAGCTTATTGCAGTTTCCATTTATACCACTTCACACACCCTGAGCTGTATCGTTGTGCGTAGAGCTTTGGCAATTACACCACGCACATTAAAACACGCTATTTAAAAGCGGCTCGCAAAAAAAAAGAAACATCAGAGTGATATACCTGCTTTGGAGAGCAAGCACATCGCTTAGCGTTTTCTTGATTTTAAGCAGACTTTGGTGCATCCCTCGCTTACATCTGATACTGTCTGCGATCTGTACTTACAAGCAGTGAGCTTCCATAGGCAATTGAAGCGGCCAGCACCAGTAGCAATAGAGAGACCGGACAAAGAGCCATAGCTGTAAACTGGAAAAAACGTAACTTAAGGGTCCGAGCCATGTTTAAATACGGGCTCAAACCGTCAATCAACTGGCGTCAGAGTTGAACAAACTTGTTATACTGACGTCCGTCTATCACCCACACGTCTGTTGTGGGGAAAAATAAAGGGCCTTAACCCGTTCTGGACAGGCCTGAATCCCAAGCGGCGCCGGAAATGCATGTCACATAAATTTTTGCAGCCCATACGGGTATGGTGCCTAGGTAGGACATTTGTAGCAGCAGAGAAACGCAGAATGTTTACTCCATGTGTGTAGCAACAAAGAGATAAATAGAAGTTTGGGTTTCCGGTATTCAAAAGTATCAACGCCAAAACATTAACAGGGAATTAAAACATTCCTCGTATTTGGCGACTGACCACCATCAAACCCTGCGCGATCATCTCATCAGTTGCACATTCCTCTCGTCAAAATACACGACTAGAGATAGGGAAAGCACGTGAAAAGAACCGGATTGCAGTCGAACCCGAAGCACTTGCACATATGCATCGGATCGCTATTAAGGTGAAAAGGTGCGAGTAGGCATGGTCTGCAACTTCTTTTCGGCTCTCTGCACACCAGCTTAACATGTGCTTGTGCATTTTAACCTGCAAAGGGCGAAGAACATATGCCATAAGACGTGTACCATATAGTTAGTGCGCGCGAGTGCGTCTTCCACCGGACGCTTATTTTGCGTCATTCTTTTTTCGTGTCACTAAAGCTGAGCACTCAGTGAAACGTTCCGCCATGGTCGTTCAAGAAGTTTCCGCAGCGTCGCAAGGTCTCTATGGTTCAACCAAGTTGATATATCAAAAGGCGGATGATGGGCTTGACGGTCATCTTACATTGTAACCCCGATTTAATTATATTTCGAGGAATCCTAATTACTCATGCGTTCAGGATTGGGGCGAAAAGTGACAGGTTTATCTTGGATTTGATGACAGGCTTTCACATCCGAATGAACCGTTGAGAATGTAAGTTTAGTGGAGCGATCATTTTGAAAATACGTGTGATTTGTTCACTTTTTTCGGTTTTCCTAGCCCCAGGAACCCGCCTTGTACAAAGCTTGAGGAAGACGTTGTTTTACAGCTATTTTCTCTGAAAATCAAGCATCCTAAAGTATGTCCCGAAAAATTCTCTAATGACGTTTGACTACAGTCAAACAAACACGGCCCCTCCGCGGTGGCTCAGTGGTTACGGCGCTCGGCTGCTGGCCCGAAAGACGCGGGTTCGATCCCGGCCGCGGCGGCTGAATTTCGATGAAGGCGAAATTCTAGAGGCCCGTGTGCTGTGCGATGTCAGTGCATGTTAAGGAACCCCAGGTGGTCGAAATTTCCGGAGCCCTTCACTACGGCGTCCCTCATAGCCTGAGTTGCTTCGGGACGTTAAACCCCAATAAACCAAACCAAACCAAACAAAAACGACTGAGCTTTGGGGCTCGCTTTCAGACCCGTTGTTCGCCACGAATAATTCTGAGCAAAGGTTGCCTATGTACCTTAGCATAATTTGTTGTGGTGATCTGGCCTATGTTCACTTTCAGTGCTTCTGCCTCTCAGATCATAACTGGACTTCACAGATGCATTACTTATTAGTTTCAGCACCTTGCATAGCAAGATACCATATGCATTTTTGCTATCATAATCACATTTTGTCACCGCATCCTACCTTAATGACAGCGCTGGGGAGCAGCTGATATGGCAATTAAGATAATATAAGCGCTCTTGCGTAATTAATGCGCACTTGGCACATGCATAACCCTCAAATAGGAATAAATTATGGGTAGAAGCCGTGACGCAACATCTCGGCAGCTATCAGGATTTAACCACTTAAAGAAGAGACGCAGCAAACGCATCTATGCTGCTCCTGTTTCAGTTTCAAAGATTACTTCTCCATGGTCTCGATAGCGTCTCCAATGTTGATTGTGGCATATCGCAACTCGTTTTCATACATTTTCTGATTTATTCGGAAAATCAATCAAGATTATAGTTGGCGGTTGCTCCTTGCCCTTGCCAAAACTAGGTGAGAACCACCTTAGTGGTCTTTACGACTTCCTAGATTCATACACAGTGAGAGTAGCTACAGAGTTGAAGCTGTGGGACCGCACATGTTACAGGCCGGGGTTAATGGGCAGAATATGAAGAGTCCTTCGCACTGCAGTGTAGATAGTTTGACGATCACATCCGAACAGTTCAAAGAAAGCTATTCTGGTAAAACTGTTGTGCGTTTCATACGGTTATTTTTCCTGAGTGTACAGCCACACATTTCTGACAGGAAGGCAGAAATAACCAAAATAACTAGTGACGAAAACTTTAACTGAATGGCAAAAATGTAGAACACAAATAAAATAACAAATATCATTTACTGTGCCTTCGAATGACAAAAACAAAAGAATGCAGAAAAGAAAATATTTGTCGCGAGTATGTCAGGTCGTAGCTCAAATAGAAGTACGAGTATGTATACACAGTGCATGAGGAAAGAATACACTTTCAGGCCCAATATTCAGTCAACCATAAAGCTCTGAACTTCAGGTTTTGAGTGCGCGGTTCCAGTTGTGTTTCTAAGTGACGCGATAAATTTGCTGCAATCTTTTTTAGTCAGAAGAAAAAATACAAATACATAGCAGTGTTTGTAACCTCGAATGCTATTTTTTGGCGGTGGTTAAAATGAGACGAACAGTATAGTGGCGGTTGAACCGAACGAGAACGTAAATATTTGTGTGATAATATGGTTTACAACAAATACACACCCCAACACTTTAAACAGCCAAAAAATGTAATAGCGTTGTTATAAACAACTTAGTGGGTACAACAGCTGCCGTAAGGCGTCACGCATTAAGTTACGCGCAAAAGATTGGCTTTCAGTAAAGGAAATGCCGAAGTCACTGTCTCACATATCTAGGTAGACACCCAAACCGCTCAATAAGGAAAGCAGTAAGGGAGGGAGCGAAGGTTCGAAGCAAGGAAGAAAAAGGCGCCGTAGGGGAAGTCCCTAGAATAACTACAATCGCCTGGGGATCTTTAATGCGCGCTGACATCGCACACCACACAAGAGCCTTTTAAAGCGAAAGCTTTAATACGCCATATTCCGCGAGTTTCGCCGACTCCGTCGCTTTGACCTTGTGAAACATTCAGCCGCTTCGCAGTTGTGCCGAAACCGATAAAAAGCGCCCACCCTGCGAGGTGACAGTTAATGTTTGATTGCAATAGGTTTCTCACCCAATGAACGCGGCGGCGTTTTGTGGCGTAAGCCTTTCTTGGTTGCAGGCGTAAAGTTGTAGACCTAAGGTTGGGGACGGAAGTTATCCGCATGAACTGGCAGTAACATGTATGGTAAATAAAATAAAATGTAAATGTTTAATAAGGAACAAATGATATGGACCATATATGTAATAATAAAACTTGAAAGAAATAAAGATAAAAAGTACTAAGAAGAAAGAATAAAAAATAAAACATAGGAGAAATAAGAAGGAAACGAAATGAGAAATAGAGGAAGAAGGAGAGGAAAGGGAAGGCTTTCTCAGTTCTGCTCTTAAGCAGACAAGTGCAGTCGTGTCATTTTTGCTGCAGAGCCGGGCGTCTGCTACAGCTTTGCCATTGCTAACGCATGCAGCCCCCATCTCTTCCTCACCACCGCCCCGTACCTTAAAGGGCGATGAGGCTCCTACTTAGGGGCCAGTTATGCCTTCCTTTCCTCAAAATTATGGGATCTAAAACGTCAACGCCAACACCAATGAACACAATGAACACCGACTCCATATTGCTTCAGTTCCGTGTTTCCGCTACAACGCTCTTAGTGTGAACACATGCCGCGTGCATCTGTCACTACCATCACGTAGCTTAAAAGCACGACTGTGGTGTCCACTGTACCAGGGCCCAGTTGTGCACCTTTGTTCTGAAAGCTTGCTCTCTTCATCGGTTTCGTAACTAAAGCGCAAATAAAGTGTCCACTGCAACAGAGGGCCAGTTACGCGCCTTTTATTTAAAGCTGCCGCTCTTCATCGGCTGCGTAGTTTAAAGCGCGACTAAGGTGCCCGCTGTTTCAGGGGGGCAGTTATGCACCCTTCCTTTGCTTGCAAAGCTCAAGGTCCATTGAAGGTGAAATTTGGGCCCACCGCGAAACTGGCTTTAGCAAGCGTAGGTTTCTTGGTTGCATAAGTAGTCAGACACTAATTAACCGACATCACAAACTGTGAACACTAGCCAAATAATTGAATGAAAAAGTTGTGAAACTGTCCGCAAAACGTCCGACTTCGCACTTCCTAAATTTCTTTCTTTATGCATGAACTTTTTTTCGCTAGTTGCCCGCGAAGCAGAAAAAAAAAATACCACGAGACATGTCCGCTTGGGCGCCGCGATTGCAGTGCTCTCAAACGTTACACGTAGGAACTAACAGCTCATTTCGTCGGGTGTGCTGCGCTGAAAAGGCGACCGGGAAGCGGCGAAGAAGCTGGTTGTGCCATTTCAGCCAGCGGTATGCTTCCCTCGCGGAGCTTCATGATAATGTCAATCAGACGCAGCCCTTATTGCTTGCGCTGGCATAAACCGTATAGCCAGCGCCTGCGTCGCAGTCCTGTCGCCTTTTAAGCAGCAGCACAGCCGGCCAAATTAGCTGCTTGTTTGTACGCGGAACGTTTGAGAGCACTGCAATTGTGGCCCGCAAGCGGGTATGTCACGTGGTATCGTTTTTTGTATTTAGCGGGCAACTGCAGTGAGCGAAAAAAATCTAATACGCAATGATGGAAAGCTGGAAACTCTTCAACGGGACTTTTTGCGGACTGTTCTACAACTACCTCATTGGAATGTTTCACCTATCTTCGTTGGTCGCGAGGTTGGTTAACTAATCTCTACTAATTTCCCAACTGTGCACAATACAAAAAATACTGTGCCTTGTTGAATACAATAGAGAGCAACATGAATTCGGTCGCGTCGTCTTAGAGTGCCGCGGCGTATTTTTAAGCCCTGGCTAAAGTTAGCTCGGACGCCCTGTATATGTAGTAGTGGTGCACTGGTACGACTGCTGCTTCGCATTATTTTGCTCTGTTTACTTAATGTAATAGACGGTACGATAGTGCTAGTGATGTAACTAATTAGTTATCTTGTGCTCACAATTTATGCTGTTCCCCTTCGCCCCACAAATAAAAATGACGTTCGTTCTACGCGGAGCTTTTGTACATTGATGTTGTCGCCAAGCTTACAACAAAATGTTCCGTTTATTCTCCTTGTACACTCATCTTGGCGAACAACTGGCAGAGATTCCTTCTACAACGCGTACCCCCCGCCCTTAGATACTGGTGTTACATACCAGACCAAGCAGTCACCACCTGCCCACACTAGAACTGCCTCAAGAGCGACAGGATAACCAAGCTGTGGTCCTAAATTTTGCGAAACAAGCAAACGTGCGCGAAACAAGCAAATTTGCGCGTGTTTCTGAGTCACTTGTGTGCTGATAGGCGCCTCGCCATTATCGCGGATTGTTTGGGACGTTCAGAGGAGATAAGCGCAAGTGTTTTAAAATGTTACGGATGGTTTGGCGTGTGTTGATAGCATCCACAGAGGGTATAAAAAGACTGCGGCAATCTTTTCGAATAAAAGTTAGAAGTCTGCGCTTGTGTGTGTTTCTGTGTTTTCGCTCGGTCCTTGTTTTGTTCGCGCAGTTTTAAATATGAACGATACAGACCAACTAGCCCACCAGAAGATACTTTTGAAGCAAAGGTAACATAATTATTACCCCTTCCCACACGACTTCAGTTTCGTACACGGCCGACTGGCTATCTTTTCGGTATAAAATCGTGTGAGTGCCACGCTAAAATGCTTCACTACGAAAATGACATTTTCGAATGGGCATACTGTGCTTCTCATACGCCTGATACGTCTTAGGCTAAAGAGTCGTTCACATAGCGACATTCGGTCATGAGGGCGGTATGCTGCCTCCTTGACACTTCGCGGCCATCACGAAGCCGCTCGTTGTCTGCGTGTCACATGCTGGCGTCGTTCCCAAGTATGAGAGTATCGATTATCCATGCTGTCTACGTATCATAAGTATGTGTATGCTTACGTACGTTAAACGCCAGTATTTTGAGTGACGTTACACCATTTCTTACATTCGCACTTTTACTTCAGCGCATGCTAAGCCGCAACAGTAAGCTCGGAACAGTGGCGCCATCTCGTTGTTCGGACAGGGAAAATTTCTGTCAACAAGCCGACGCTCCTTTTGACCCTAAAAGTGGCAGCACCTTCACTCTAAATGAAAAATGAAGGGAATTTATCACTCATGCCTTCTGTTATACGGGAGGTGATGTGAAGCGAAAGCATACTGCCCCATTTATCGCCAGTGAATGCACTAAACGGGGCAGTCACATCGAAGAATTCAGTCCGAAGAGAGGGGTCCTGCTTAGAAGGGCGCCGCCCTGTTTGGCACCGCTGCAGTGCCACTTCTTCCTCGCTGTCCTATTGTCCCATGGCAAACGGCGGAACTTTTCCGGCGGCAGACATCGGCCATAGACCGATCCGGCTTACCTCTGGGTAATCCGGTAGAATCTCTGCCGCAGCGGCAGGTCGGTCTCGCTCTCGCCGCCATGAATACCCAAGTGTGAATGCGCCATAACGCATTTGTAGCTTAGTGGGTTTGCTTTCAGCTTCTGCTTCGAGAGTATGCTTACTGTTTTAGTTGTTCTATTCTTTTGTTATTATCATGGTAAGATTTTTATCTCCACTTGAACCAACCCAGGGCACATTGCACTTGTGTTTGGAGCCCATTTAGCAAAATATATCAACAAACCACACGTTTCCCGCTTCAAAAATTTGAGGTGCAGAACACGAGGCTCGCTCTCCACTTTGCTCCACCTTCGCGTTGTTGTCTGCTTACCTGCTATCGCCTTTTCAACTGCCTATGATGCATTGTCCGAGCGTTTCAGAATTCTTTCACCGGTTTCGCCCCCTTTCCACGATGACTCTTCTCGGAAAAACGTTGGCACCCACCGCGCTCGAAGCAGTTTTTTTCTTTGTGATTTCACCTATTCACCTGTTTTGTACTTTCGTCCAGCTACGCTCTGCGTCACTCATTCACTCTCGCTAGATTTCTCTGTAGCGATTTGTCAGCCGCTCTTGCTACAACAAAAGCCCTAGAGATAATGAGCCAATCTGCTCCTTGTCTCCTCGCCAATCGCTCTGCCGTAGCGTGATGCATTGATATGCCAGAGTCTCGACTCCATGGATGTTGTCTGTGGCTTGCACGGCGGCGCCTAGCCACACAGCCAGAGCAAATAGAAATTTTGCACGTTGGAGCTGACGCCATTCGTGGTTTTCGAAAGCAACAGTTTACATCTGATACGTCATGAGAGCTCCGTCATGAATGCTTCTTTGGCATTCAGTACTAGTTGTGAACTAACCGACACCCCATTAGCGTAAGCATTGGGAACACCCAAAAGTTGGAGGCACAGGTGCCTGAAATACACTAGTAACACGAATTTAACAAGCGTGTTGTTAGCGAGGCGGGCTGTTTGATCATTACAGCGTTTAACGTTTATCTGCTTTTTTCCGCGCATGACTTTAAAAAAGGTGTGCACTTAGCCTTTGCGTAGAAAGGATGGTAGTCACTGCCGTTCAGTCACAGTCGCGATGATAGTGAACAATTCATGGTAATCACATTCAGATAAAGTGCGCTACCGCAGTTTATATTTACAAGAACACGTAACAAAACCAATACAATTACATTAATGTTTCGTCCCTGTATTTTTCGCTCCCGCCTTATTGCATTCGCGTACCGGGAGGACATTTTTTCTTTTGCTATGTCAGCACAAAACAACCTCTCTTATACTGGCGTTGTCTTGACGCTTAAACACAGACTGAAGGCAAGAGTTTAAATGGTAGCGTGGATACCTCGTATTCTTACTTCCTTTTCTGCCACTGCAGCTGCATTTTCAACACTTATGGGGATGTAAGTGGCGTTTCGCCCGGGGGTTCCACGGCCCCATCCTATGACACCAAGAGGAGTTGCGTGTGAATAAATGTAGTGTGTGATACACTTGAGACTGTTCGACCATGAAATCTGAATTTCTGGATGTTCATGATGAAGTGAGATTTCTTTTGTATCCTTGTTGACAATTCTGTGAATCATGGAGTTCTTTGAAAAGCATTTGGCTAATATTTGGAGGCTCTCACTGGCACATTTGAGCATGAAGTTGAGCTCCATCACTCTGCGCGCATCTGAAAATGGCACGGTGCAAAGATTGATTCATTAGGCGGCAGGCTTATCCGCAGCCAGATTAGTCTACTGAGGTTTTAATGAAGTGTTCTTTCTAACACAGGAATTCTTAAAAGAACGAAACTGGCAGCAGGAATTGTGCTTTTATTGCAAAGGCCTCTATACATAATCAGGCACACAAATGTGACAACCAACTTGAGCTCGGTGATCGGAAGCATTTCACACGCAGCCTATATCTTTCAAAACAATAAGTGTAAGCACAAGCGCAAATAAATTCACAATAATTCTAGACCGGCAGCACAGCTCGCAAAATTGGAAATCTGCTACGGTTCACGTAGTCGTATGATCAAAAAGACAGCGCTGTGTAGAAGATGGAACGCAAAAATTCCTGTTTCCTTTTTCACTGAAGTGATTGTCTAGCAAGTTGACCATACACCTAGTGCGATGAAAGTTGTGGGTAAAATTCTCAGCGCAGTGTTCTATGATGTATGTTTCAAATCGATACAAGCTTGCTACTCTGCTCATTCATTTTTGCTTATGTGAAATCATAAGAACAAGGTATCAGCGAGGCCGTTTAGTCTACTGCCGTGTGAGCTGTTTCATGAATTGTTTGATGAGCTGTTTCATGTTTCATGAGCCGTTTCATCAATGTTTCATGTATCCTTTCCACGGCCTACGATTTTTCTGTAAACATAATTTAAGTAGACAAGGAAATAAAATATAGCATGTAGAATTTTATTCCTTATTAAGTCTGTAGTCTCATTTCGAAGCGCTACTAGTGGCCTGTGCTTCACTTAAAGAGCTCCGTCACTGGTGCATATTTTTCATCATGGTATTCCTAAAAGAGAAATGGCTTATGTACCAGAATTATTCACAAAGAAAAGAGCGATCTACTCTAGACCAACCTGAACACACCAAGAACATCACAGCAACACACATACACACGCTCATACTAAAATGAAGACAAGGCTGAGCACTCAACGAAAAGGGTGCAGCAGTCAGGTGCGTCATCAGTTTTGTGATAGACATCTCAGAGATATACAGTTGTTGGAAAAAAGTGCAAATTGGATGAGTCCAAAGGCTCCGCTAGTAGTGCCGATCCGTCACATACCTTTTGTATAAGATGCGGAGTTCAAAAACAATGAAGTGTAGTGGCACATGTAGTGTAGGGTTTCTCGAGTAAAAGATTGGTTAATTTGGTTTATTGGGGTTTAACGTCCCAAAGCGACTAAGTTTATGAGAGACGCCGTAGTGAAGGGCTCCGGTAATTTCGACCACCTGGGGTTCTTTAACGCGCACTGACATCGCACAGTACACGGGCATCGAATTTCGCCTGCATTGAAATTCGATCGCCGCAGCCGGTATCAAACCCGCGTCTCTCGGTCAGCAGCGATTCTAGCCACAGGTAGCATACCAGGGCTCTCGCGCAGCTTCTACGCGGCTCTCGCGATAATAAATGACGTACGTCGACCACCGCTATAGACGACAGTGGCGCTGCTGAACACTCTGAAGGTTCGGTTACACTACACATAAATACCTCCGAAAGCAGGAGATTAGACAGGCGACGCCATAGCTCGCTCGGTAGAGCATAGGACGAGAAGTTCGGAGGTCGCGGCTTCTCTTCCCACCGGTGGCCTCTGGTTGTTTTTTTTTCTGCTTTCTAATCAATTATCTTTTTTTAAAAATGTCCTATTAATCTCCCATTGACAAAAACAACACATTAAAAAATCACCTTCTGTGCTCCTCGGTTTCGGCGACCGTTATCTTCCATCATGTAAGCAATTTTCGGATAAATCGAGTCCTAGACCGAAATATCGGCGTCTGTGTACGATGGACGAAAGTTTTTGCCCATGGCACCAAGCACACTTTGGGCGCTTTTATTAGAGCGTCACTTGATGGTATGTCAAAGTACACGGTTGTTCAGAAGTTTGCTGGCAACAGGGTATGGTTTTCACCTTCATAATCGGCAAGTATAGACACCTAGGGGGATACGAACGCAATTAAAAGTGCGAATAACATTTTTGCTGCCATGTGCGTATATTTTTAGTTTCGAGCGCGCGGTGGCTGCCTTAATACAGGACTAAAAACAACTGAAAAAGCAAAGAAATAAAATTGTTGTGAACTAATTTTCGCGGCACAGGAGCCCTAGAAAGGAACCAACCGAAAGTGAACACCAAAATGCACCTAATTCATAAACTGGCACACATAAGGGCGGCCAGAAAAGTTAGAGGAAATTTGGTTTTGTGGGATTAACGTCCATAAGCGCCTCAGGCAATGAAAACGCCGTAGTCAAGGACTCCGGCAATTTCGACCACCAGGGGTTCTTTAACATGCACTGACATTGAACAGTACACGGGCGTCTAGAATTTCCCCTCCATCGAAATTCGACCGCCGCGGCCGGAATTGAAGCCGCGTCTTTCGGATCAGCAGTCGAGATCCATAAACTCTGAGCCACCGTGGCGGTATATTAGAGGAAATATTACTTTTGGTATAAGCATTAGCTCAATACCTGCAAGGACACAGAGACAAGAAGATGTGAACTGTATAGGAACAACATAAAACGTGAAATCAATCCGTGGCATAACGAATGAAATAAGCACAGTCGAACACGTGAGACGAGGCGAGAAAGGGGTCGTGGAGAATCACCACTGGGCGCCAAGCAAGGACGAAGAAAACGGTTCAGCTACGCTGCAACTACCAAGCAGCAACAGGATCGCCATTGCAAGCGGTGAGCGAGATATCATAAGCGAAGATCGTTCGCACTGGCATGCAGTTAGGCAAGCCTTAACCATGGCCTAGGAGACTTGCCCACGCCTTGGCTTGATTAACCATGGCCGCTGGACGCGCTTTGTCTTGGCGCTGACCACTTCGTCACTGTTTTGGGCGATGGCACAAGCGACATTTACTACGAAGCGAGCGCATAACGCCGCCTTTAAAGACGAAGCTCGGTTGGCATTCAGGGCAGGATAAACGCGTAATGGGCAGGCATTTGTGCTCTTGGGTATTTTAGGCGTATCACTGATTACAAAGCTGATTTCGAGCACTGCTGGGATGGCATATTTATTTCTTCAATTCTGGTTTGTGCTATGCTTGCACCAATCCGCGACATGACGTGCACCGGTTTCTTATTAGGGACTGGCTTGCGTACTCAAGTACGTCCTGGCTATGCACTTCAGTGGATGCTCTCGGCCCTTCAGCACTTGCTCGAAGAATCAAGGCAGACATGACAGCCCGATGTACTACGCTGATCAGATAATCATAAAAGGCTAAACTTATGCTAGGCACACAGTTCACCGGTTCCAAATTCCTTTTTCAGACTTGAGGGCGAAAATGAGCAATGCCTTATATCTCGTGCATACACTGCATAAGACAAGATTCAATGGCCAGTCAGGAGCCATCCGAGCTTTTAGAGTGAAGTTTTCCCGAACGAACAGCCGGCCGGCTTAAGCAAGAAAAGACTTCCCATGCACTTGACAAAAAAATGTTAATGTGTCTACCAATCGAGCTACTGAAACTCTTGGTTTTGTAATGAAATGTGTAAAACATGTCATTAATTTGCTTTTTGGCGTTGCAATAAATGACCACAATTGATAGATCAGGATATGTGTATCTAGCGGAAAACTCATTGCGGAATAGTGCCAGTACTACAAAACATAGACTTTGCTTTTTTTAAACAATTGCGCCTGTTAAATAATCGCAGCAAAAGACTTTTTGAAAATAATTGCTTTTTTCAGGATAATCAGCAAATTCGGTATTTCTTTACCGTTGATGCGAAGGATCTTGTCTATTCCATTCTCCATAAGGAATTCTTCACAGCAGTTCAAGCATTCATTAAGGAAAGTGGGGTCACGTTTCACATTCGTTTGCTGCAAGCCGACAAGAAAGGTGGCTTTGTGGTGGTGCCAAAGGGGGTTTACATTAAAGAACACTGTCGTGCAGTTGAAAACATTAAACAGGCTAAACTGAAGCCCGTGAAGGCTAAGGCAAGAGCAGTCGCCCACTGCAACGAATTGCAACCTCAAAGATTAGCGAATTCTATAAGTGACTGCAAGGGCAAGAGTCTTAGCATGAGTTTTCACAGCTAAGGCCGACAAACAGGATGTACCATTCCGTTGCATTGTTAGCGAACGAGAACATAGTCAACTATTTGGATATAATTGAATTTCTTCAGGATAATCAGCAATTGGGGCATTTCTTTTGCCTGATGCGAAATTTTTTTTCTATTCCATTCCCCATAAGGAATTGATATCTGTAGTTCAAGCATGCATTGAGGAAAGTGGGGTCACGTCCTTTCAAAGCGCAGCTAATGTAGCGCGTTGTCTTCTCCACCTTTGCTGTTATTGCCTCGCTTTTTTTCTCTAACCTTTGCACTTCGTACATAAAGGTGGCCGGAATTTCGCAAGCCGCAGTTATGCGACTCTCACCCGTCGCCTTTTTTTCTCCTAGAGAGAAAATCTACTTAGGTTCTATTTCATATGCTTTCGAAATTTACACTAAACGCAGAGAATTCTGAATAAACCAAGCCATGAAGCAGATCGGTTTGGGTGAAATTTTTTGCTCTGAACCAATGCTTTGAATGAGCCTTAATGGGCAAGAGTTCTCATTGTGTACGTCTTAGCAGCTGCTCACACTCGCATCTGAAGAAGTTATATTTAATGAAGTAGTTCTAATCTTGACAAGGCTCCACTTTTCTACGGCATTCCTGGGCGCGGAGAACACGGACTGCGCAGGCGGCAGAGCACGTGTGTATGAGCAGCTCTGAAACAAGAGCCACGAATGATGCTGCACAACCGGCAATGTACACGGCGTAGTAAAGATGAAATGGCTCCTTTCCCTCTTCTTGATCGTCAGTGCTAAGAACGGCATCTTGTCGGAAGCGTCCCCCTAGGCCATGCTCCGCTACGACCAGGTGAAGTCGACGGTGTTGGTATCTGTGAGAAAGAGGAGAGTTTAAAACCGCTCTCCGAAAGCACCCATTTAAAAGAAGGGATCTTACACAACCATGAAATGAGCGAACAGATTACTATTAGGCGAGAAAGCTAAAAAAAGCTGGAAAACAGGTAACTGTTATGAATAGAACTATGAAAGGCAAATATATTTCTGGCACAAATTATTGTTATGCTTATAGATCTTGTGGGAATCCTGGCTTTCCGCCGTCGCCTTTGCGCGGCGGTGCCGGCCTCCCGCGTTGTTTCTCCTCTTTCCCTTGCTCCCGCCTCAGGCGGTGGAGAGGCGGCTGGGTGACTAATCACTGTCATTTAGCCACAGCTCCGCCCCGGCTCCCCAAGGGCCTTTGCCATTGGCGCCTTTTGGCGGGAATCCGGGACCCGTTTTGGCGGCCGCGCACCCCGCGACCGTCCGAGCGGGGCCCAGAGAGGGAGATCCCTCCGAGACAGCGTAAGGTGCGTACGTTACTGTTTGTCCGTGCCGGCCTTTGCCGTTCGGACCAGTGCTTACTCGAGCTCGCCCGCACGTGTCCTCTGACCTGCGGCGGCTCGAGCCTGTCCAGCGGGGTCCAGCGACCTCTGACAGGCGTACCTTGCGTTGAATGCCCACTCTCTCTCGCAACCGGCCCAACGGTCGACACGAGAGAGAGATCACAGCACTGCCGCGGGGACATTCTCCTGCAGCGGCGCACATTGCTCGAGTCGCTTCGTGCGCGCAGCGGAGCCTTGCTCCTCGCGCGCCCCCGGGACGGGGTGACTATTGAGTGCGTGTGTACCTGCTGAAGGACGACGTGAATAAACGTCTCCTTTGTGAACTTGGAGGCTTATTTCTTTGCAGCGAATCGCTCTCCTCCGAGCGGAGGTTGAGTGCGCTGCAACGGTGTCCCAGTGTGTGTGTGGTGACGGCTGATCGGGGCCCTTGGCTCGCGCGAAGCTCGAACCCGCGGTGGGTGGTGGCCTGTGTCCACTTAGAAACCCACAACTGGCGCCCAACGTGCTAAGTCATTGGCGCTTACGCCTTTGATGGCACACTAGCCGAGCAGGTCGCCTTGCCGATCACGCTTGCGCACCATGTCTACCACCCCCAGCGGGCACTCGGCAGCTACATGTCGGCTCCCTACGGAGTTGTAGCGTCGTTTTATCCGCTGGCTGCTGTTCCTTCGAATCAGCAGCGAATCAGCTGTGCACGCTTTCCGCCCAGTGCGAAAGCAGTTCGTGTCACGCTGCCGCAACCGGCAGTTTCGAACAGCAGCAGCCGTGCCCCGCGAGCAGTCAATTCTGCTCTGGAAACGGCGAGGCGCTGGCCCGGTTCCCTGCGGAAACCGCGCCGCTCATCGAACTAGGAGCCTTGCCTCCCTCGTTCGTGCAGCCCGCCCAAGCCTCCACTGAGGCAGGGGCGCAGTCGCTGTGGCCGGGGCTCCATTGAGCCAGATGCGGAGAAACTTCGAGCCATACTCGAATTTCCCGCGCCCAAGGACGTACACGGCCTGCGCCGCTGTGTGGGAATGGCCAACTTTTATCGTCCTGTGCCCGCGTGCAGGCACCCTTGACCAAGCTCTTGGGAAAGACTGCAGCGTGGCGATGGGGGCCCGAGCAAGAGCGATCCTTTCGCCTCCTGTCTAGTGCCATTGCCGAGACAGCGCAGCTCAGGCTACCCGACCTGACCAGACAGTTCGTAGTCCAGACGTACGCGAGCGATCTGGGTTTAGGAGCAGTTCTCCTACAGGTATTCGATGGCGTGCTGCAACCGCTGGCCTTTGCCAGCCGCTCCTTGCTGCCCTCGGAGAGGAATTATTCCGTGACCGAGAAGGATTGCCTCGCCATCGTGTTTGCACTGCGCAAATTTGACGTCTACCTTGATGGAACGCAATTCGTGGTGCAGACAGACCACAGTGCGCTCAGTTGGCTGATGCGGCTCCGCGAGCCTGCGGGTCGGCTGGCGCGCTGGGCTCTCCTGATACAGCATTACGACTTTTCGGTGCAGTATCGAAAGGGGAGCACAAACGTGGTAGCTGACGCGCTATCCCGTGCCCCACTCGCCAGCGGCGCCTTGACGCCTGTAGGCGGAGGGGGCGAAACAGCGGACGAGCCGCCGGGCGGCAAGGAGGGGGAGCCCGCAAACGGGTTAACCCATTCCGCTAACCAGGCAAGCAGCGCTTCGCAAAGCGGACGAGAGGCAAAGCTCTTCGTGAGCGCCTCGGAGTTGCCGACGCGAACGGAAATTTTGGCTGCAAACCTGAGTGGGGACGAGCCCATGCTCCCCTCTGGGAGGACTGGAATCGTTTTCAGCCGTAAGAGCTACTGAAAGCCCAGCAAAATGACCCCTTTTGTCGCGAGGTGAGCGACGGTCTCAGGGAGACGGAGCGCCGTGACGCTACTTGTATTGTAGCGGGCGCAGGGGGGCAGAAGCCAGCGTGTGTCGCGGCGAACCCCGGGGAGTCATATTTGCTGGACAATGACGGGCTCGTGCTGAAATACATAGCCACCGATGACGAGTCCATCGACCCGTTCAAGGTGGTTATACCCAAAAGTCTAAGAGGCGCACTTTTGCGATTCTCTCATGACGAACCACTGGCCGGTCATCTGAGTGGCTCCAAAGTTTTTGCAAAACTGAGTCATTCGGTGACGTGGCCCGGCATGAAGCGTGACATTTTCCGCTATTGCCGTTCCTGCCATGTCTGTCAAGCGGTGAAGTCACGGGGCGGCAAGCCGCCTGGAATGATGAAACCGATTGACAGTGTGCGTCCGTGGCAGATGGCCACCTGCGATTTGATGGGGCCTTTCCCCAGGAGCAAGCAGGGGTTCATAGACCTGAAGGCCTACGCGTCACGGTCTGACGAGCTTGCGCCGGTACCCATTGGTATCAAAGGCAAGCGCAAAGGCACAACTGGTGCTGCGGAACGCAAGCGTACGGAGCACCGGTACAATCTGAGGCGACGGTCACCGGCGTGATTGATGCCGGACGGCGGACTCTTCCGCAACCGAAGGCACGCAGCCTCAGCTAGCTGGCGAGCTTTCTCGTCAGGCCCTACCCAGGCGAAGCACGGTGTGTTAATTTTTTTTGTTTTTGCAGCATGCTCAGTTCCAGCCTTGTGTGTTTATCTATTTATTTATTTGTTTTGTTTGAGTCAGTTTCTAGCCACTTTCGTTTCCCCGCTTGTACGTCTGTTTTCGTTCTAACGTACCGAGATGTACATAGGCAAACTTCAGCCCGCTCGTGCTTGCTCTTTTCTAGAAGGAATAGATTGGATTAGGTGTCGTTTGTACAGCGCGCCTTTTCTCATTTCCGGCCCGACTGTGAGTGCTTGGCTCGTTAAGGAGCCGTGTGTCGCGGTGCGAGTTTTGTGCCGCCCGTATGGAGGGGAAGTTGGCGGGGCGTTTGGGGCGATGGGGGGCGGAAAGCGCACCCTTTGACCCTCGCCGCGGCGCCTCTGGACGCTTCTGATGAGGGGATCGTTGTCGCCGACCAGCGTCCGCGCACTTGCCGGTGTATGCGTGGTTGTGGCTGTGACTCTGTGCGCGCGTAACCATGAGCCAAGGCGACGCCCGTGAGATGTGCCGTTGTGTGCTTCTGCGTGAGCGCGAGGATGAGAAGGACCCCTCGCTGTGGCCAAGGTTACACATCAGGACGCCGCCGACCGTCCTCGCCCGTTTCAGCCGGCGTGAAGGGGGGGCACTAACTGTCTTGTGCCCGAACGTGATGTCGTGTCCAAGGGCGCGAGGTCAGTGCCCTGCCGCGGCCCCGTCGTCATCAACGCACCCTACATCAACGGAAAGAAGACCGCATCAGTCGTCGGCCCTCCCAACCCGTTCAACTTGAAGTCTGCGAGCGGTGAGTCGCCGACCGGCCCACTGGGCCGCGCCATCGCACTTTGAGGCTGACATCCACCTGTAACATAGCTGTACAGTTCTATTCACATCTCCTTGTGAACCGTGTATATAATCTGCAAGCTGTTTTGATTTACTGAAGCGTATGCAAGTGTTGTTTGCCTTTGTTTTTCCTTTGTTTGTGTGTTTTTGTTTTGTTCTGGCTGGAACTGAAGTGTAGCTAGTTTTTTTTTTGTGTGTGTATTCATTTCTTTATTTTGGAACTGAAGTGTAGCTGATTTTTTTTTGTGTATTGATTTCTTTATTTTGGCCGCGTGCTTTGCCGATGGGTAGGAGGGCATTTAAGGAGAGGGGGATGTGGGAATCCTGGCTTTCCGCCGTCGCCTTTGCGCGGCGGTGCCGGCCTCCCGCGTTGTTTCTCCTCTTTCCCTTGCTCCCGCCTCAGGCGGTGGAGAGGCGGCTGGGTGACTAATCACTGTCATTTAGCCACAGCTCCGCCCCGGCTCCCCAAGGGCCTTTGCCATTGGCGCCTTTTGGCGGGAATCCGGGACCCGTTTTGGCGGCCGCGCACCCCGCGACCGTCCGAGCGGGGCCCAGAGAGGGGGATCCCTCTGAGACAGCGTAAGGTGCGTACGTTACTGTTTGTCCGTGCCGGCCTGTGCCGTTCGGACCAGTGCTTACTCGAGCTCGCCCGCACGTGTCCTCTGACCTGCGGCGGCTCGAGCCTGTCCAGCGGGGTCCAGCGACCTCTGACAGGCGTACCTTGCGTTGAATGCCCACTCTCTCTCGCAACCGGCCCAACGGTCGACACGAGAGAGAGGTCACAGCACTTCCGCGGGGAAATTCTCCTGCAGCGGCGCACATTGCTCGAGTCGTTTCGTGCGCGCAGCGGAGCCTTGCTCCTCGCGCGCCCCCGGGACGGGGTGACTATTGAGTGCGTGTGTACCTGCTGAAGGACGACGTGAATAAACGTCTCCTTTGTGAACTTGGAGGCTTATTTCTTTGCGGCGAATCGCTCTCCTCCCAGCGGAGGTTGAGTGCGCTGCAACGGTGTCCCAGTGTGTGTGTGGTGACGGCTGATCGGGGCCCTTGTCTCGCGCGAAGCTCGAACCCGCGGTGGGTGGTGGCCTGTGTCCACTTAGAAACCCACAATCTCGAACGATAAATGCGGCTGCAGGGGGACATAGGCGTGGGCTTGAAATTCCGGCAAAAATTTCTTAAAAAGGGATGGCAACTGCCTCAAGGTTTTTGTTTGCGAGGAATAATTGTTCATATCAGACCTATCATTTTCAAATGAATTTATTTTGCTGTCCGCGTAGCTTTTCGTGACTATAACGGCGTATTTTTAGAGAAAATATTTATGATAAAATCATGGCTGAACTTTGCAGATATTACTGCTGGTATGAAGCGCTGATAGAGACTGTATGACGGTTCGACAATTCACTGGCCTAAAGCACAGCTTCGAGCAGCCCAGCGTAATATATACTGTTAAAACTAAAAAGGATCGCTTTTGGTGATTCTGCTCTCACTATGTTCGGTCGTAAGCCGTCTTCTTGAGTGCGGCCTAAAAGTGATAAAACTCGTGCGCTGATATGTCGTGAATAATTCTGTGAACATCTTCTCTCCCTGCACTGCAGGCGAAGAGGAAGAGGCAAGCATTTAAACTAAATAAGAATACAGGGGCGCTATACAGGCGACTGCATTCTGTGGGGAAAAGAGCACGCTCCGAAAAAGTTTGTGGAGCGAAACTTGGAATTCTATGCATGCATTGCTCCGCACTGAACATGGAACCGCTGAGAGTGCGTAACTCCTGCGCGACGATAGTCGGTACCGGGAGCCTTGACCGTAACAGGCCTCTTATAAAGCCACAAGTGACCGAAAGTCCTTTTGCAGAAATTTGGAAGCAGAAATCGTGGTTTCATTCGACAAAGATATCGCTCTACTGACATGCGACACGCCATTAGACGTCAGTTAAACATTTCTATCTCGAAAATAAATGCAAATGTATAATACAGCTTCAGTTACAGGAAGCTGGTAAAGAGGCTCCAGTCCAAAGGAATTTGTGGGTAGTGTCACCGTCAAAACAATTTCCGGACGTCCCACGGGCAGCGAAACCACTACCAACACCTAAACATATTTTCCAGAAAGTTTCAAGGTTTCAAGGTGAAGTCTATTCCCTGTTTAAAATACTGAATTTAATTTATGTTCAAATATGCCAACTGCCGTCAGCAGTACACAGGTCATCCACCGGCTTAAGCATATATTGTGAGCACCGCCGGCTGCCGAGACCCGGTAGATTCATCCACATCAATCTGGAAAATATGCGCTTTCTACTCCCCGGATGAAACTACAAAATTTGATTAACACAACCAGAAGACAGGTTGAATCGCTTTCCCGAGCAAATTGGTCCCGGAGCAAGAGCAAAGAACATTGTTTTTTTTATGATGAGGATAAACAATAAAGTGCAGACGTACCCAAACCATCCTCCGCAAAGGTGTAGTTTAAACTTTTACAAAAAGCAGCCATTCCACATTTCTGATATAGAGCAAAGCAGTGCATATCTACACTGTTAAAGAAGGCCATTGCTATGCATCTTTGAGGACCTGATGGAGATGCACCTGCGGAAACCCACCATCTCACCACACTGAAAATTCTTGGCAGGTGGGGACGATACACACCCGACTCTTTAGAGTGGTGTCGGACTTAGCGCCTGCAACTCAGTGATACTGGAAGATATCCGTTGCATTTAATGGCGGTCATTTTATTTGGCGGGGTCTTAGATGTGGTACGTTTTCTTTTCTCCGACGTTGAGTGCTGGTGCGGTTCATTCTGTTTGACTTGCTCAATCCTCCTTTTTCAAACTTTTGGTCATTTTGGTTCAAAACATTTCAGAGCAGGCAGTTTGTTGGGGCTGCGCATATTACACCAGAAAAATTTATTTACCTGGGATACCCTGACGGTGAATTGCATTGGAGAACGGAGTATTTAAAATACGAAAACTGAATACAAGAAGTTAATCGAGGAAGCAATAAGCCAGTAATTAGAATGGCTACTTCGTACAAAAATTATCATGTGATAAGTTTTAAGTAGTGAGGCCAGTTTTCCGGAAACATTTCTTGAAAGCAGATAAAAACAACAAGCTACGGGTCTCTCTTAAAAAGGACGTTGTTCATTCCCAAAACAAAATTGGTAAAAGAGATGAAAAAAAACGTTATTTACTGAAATATTCACTATCGTTGTATGTGCTGCGAGCTGTCATAACATCACTTTATTAGCTAATTGCAAGTCAAATTGCCCTTGCTGATATACACATAAACGCAGGAACTGCAGTGAAACAGACTAATTACGAGTGCATCAATTATTCTTATGTAATAGTGGAATGAAGAAAAAAAAACGGTTTTTGTGTAACCTTTTTTGAGAAACAGTGCATCATAAGAAAACAAGTTGCACACTTTTGATTATTGCGGTTCATTGCCCCCCTTTATATATAAGAAATAAGCGTACAATGTTAATATAGACGACTTTGTACAGGGATAAAGTCAGTTCGAATTCAATCAATCAATATTTATTTTGCATTTTTAATACAGATAAAAATGCAGGGAGTGGGGACAGAAATCTGCTCTGAGGCAGGCTTGACTGAGTTCCCACCCCTTTACATAGCAGTGTATGCAGCAGTTATGCATGAAATGTGGAATGTGTACAATGTGAAGTGAACGTGAATGTGAATGTGAAGTGAACAATCTACAGTACAAGTGCTTTTAGCGCATGAGGTTGATAATGCTGCAGATACGATCCGATTACAATATAAAAATGCAACAAAATGCAACACTTGCACCACAGCATAATAAAAGACCTGAAAAATGACAGTTATTGTTGCTCGCGCAAAAAGACCGCCAGAAGCGAGTTGAGAGGGAAACTAGAAATAAAATAGGAATAAATAGAAAAGTGATTAGCCAATGCCCAAGCAGAATAAAATTCACTATAATTTTTCCTGAGATAATTCTTCAGTCTGGCTTTACCTGAATTTTATTCGACTGGGCCTCATTTTTTTGCGTCTTTTTTCGCGCCATCAACACACCGAAAGGAAGCTTTCCAGATACCATGTCGATATCTTGTCCGACAAGTTTTTCTTCTTCCAGACCAGGCTTCATCCCATTGTGTTTCAAAACGTCTAACTTACCTCTGTTACCATTGTTTAAATGAAACCGGCCATCGCGGAAATAAAACTTCATTATAGGCGTCCTGCCAAACATATCTAATATTTTCCAAACGGCTTGAGTCATTACAGTGAACGTTTTATTTGATAAACACAAAACAAAAACAGAGTTGACGGTAAAAGAAAGATAAGAACTCAGAGACCCATAAGAAAAGAAACTAATAATGCCAAAATAAGTTTTTACAGGTAGATGTTGATTTGGTATCTCGAAATGGAGAGGCGGTTACAGCTTTCGCTGCAACCTTCCAATGCTGTTAATTATGAACAACATTATGTTGTCATTCATTAAAAGTGTACCAAAATTTTAATAAAGGAAACCTTGAAAAATTAAAGTTTATCAAAAATGTTGCGCTATAAACATTCCCTCATATGCTTAGCCTTTCAAAAATGCAATATATCCAGCCCCCCTTTCACCATCCCTTTCTCTCCGTACATAAAGTTGCGAGAATAAATTTTTGTTATCACCGAGAAGTCACTGAATTTGATATTCTTTAGTTTGTAATTTCCAGCAACACTTTTCGTTAAAAATATCAGTTTTTTCTCTCAACACTTTACAACCTAAAGCAAATCTACTGTGTTCAAGTGCCATCGAAATGAAAAATAAATAAATTTTACACACAACCAAAAAAAAACAGGCTTCAGTCCAATGGTAAAAATATTTGGTGTAGAAAATGTCAGGAACAGTTATTTTAACAAGTTATCTATCTAGATACAAATGTTGGCAGAAAGAGAAGTTGCGCGAATGCGAAAGTCAACCTCTTTGTTAACACTTTTTTTCTGCTCTAAGTAAGCCGATAGATACGTCATATTTCAGATGTTTTCCAGAGTCTTTATACAGTATGCGAAAACAAGCATTTAACGAGGATGTAGTTGCAAGGAAAACACTATTCACATTGTGGAACACTGGTTAATAAAAGATTATAACTGCGATCTGTTATCACTAATACCAATGCCATAGGCACCAACTGCCTGGGCTGCAGCCTGTTTCTTGCCTACCTTGCTACTCATCAGTGTCGGCATCAGTGGAGTATAGTGTGTTTTACTTAACGCATTGCCTATACAAAGCCTTCATATAAGGTTTGGTCAACGTGTTCACTATCGCTTTATATAGGTGCCTAGCTTCGAGCCATCCGAAAAATGTACCCCTAATTAGGCTCTGTTACAATAAATGGCATCTTCGCTAAAATGCTATCACTTAATCTTTGTGTCCAGCTACATTGTTTTTTGGTGACGAAACCCACACCTAATTCTCGTCTTTCCTCTGGACCACAATACTATAGAGCGTGCCAGTTCACACTGTATGGGCTTTATCTCTCTCAGGTTCATTAAATGGTGCGTCGTCCCATATTATTCAGCGCTATTTCTTCGAAGGGTACTGCTAGATTCGCCTCTGTGAGTCGCAATCTAGCGTTAAATGTTTCTACCTTCAGATTTCAAAGGTGGCCTGCACGGAACTAGAGCTTTAGACCTGTCCCCTGCGTCGCCGAGTTGATGGCCGCCTTGATCTCTTGCTCGTAGGGGCAATGCTCAGAGGCCCGCATATTAATTAGCCTATTCGCGTCGGAGATGTTTTCCAAGTACTACACCAGAGTGGCCGAATGCTCTCCTGTTGAGGGAGGACATTGTCGGCTGTGGTCACCGGAATGAGAGACTTCATCCAAGTCCTGCAAAGTTCGTGCCATCGACACACGGATGTCTCCTATGTTGGGAGTCGCACGACTGCGGGAATCGAGCTGGGGTCCTCTGTCAAGCTGAGCTTTTGTTGAACCTCTCCTTAGTCGCTGCATCTTGTAGCTCCAAAATAAAACTCTGTGTCATTGTCTCCTCCCAAAAGTTCTCCTGTGACCGCATCCCTCGCACATTAGCAAACTACGTTATGCGAACGAAGCAACACTTGATCGCCCGCTGTGCCCACTCATGCACAGTTTTTAGAGAAAAATGTGAGATCAGTAACAAAAGTAAAGGAATTTTTTATCTTTTCTCTCTGCTTAATCACTTATCATTTTTCTCCTATACAAGTGCGCCAATCTTTCACTTCGCTAATGTAGTAACGTAAAGACACCGGCAAGCATGACCAATCTTCACGAATGTTAACATCAACACTCATCATATGTGAAGAGAAAGAACGCACCTGTGGGGGTGTGAAATATGAATGACGGCCACTTGAGTGTTGCTGAAGAGATTGTCGCTTGAGACGAGGTCCCACTTGGCGGCAAGTGAAATCTCTTCTTCAGTGCACGGAGTATAAAATGCAACGTGTGTTCCTCTTTTAGCTTTTTGGTAACAATGTTGTGCGTCCTTACAAACAGAGGCTGTTCCACGGCAAAGTCTGGTAGCCTTTAATATTGAGTCGACATAACTTAACGACTCCCCATCCGACTCTGTGAAAACCATGGCATTAGACCAGTCGTCTATCAAACATGGCGCCAGGACACAGTTCCTCATATAGGGCTTCAGTTCAGGGAAAGTCTTAATAATGTGGGATATGGTTGGTGCAGCGCGAATAGCGGTGATGCTTGTCTGTATGTAATTTGACAGATACATCATACCGAGGGCCCAGAACGCCACAGCGACACTTCGGTAAGCAGTTGCATAAGGGGGAGAGATCGCTGGTGCCCTGCCCAGAAGCGAGCAGAGAAGGAACAAGAGAAATCCTGGCCGGTGTGGATGGGTCTCTCGGCTGAGCAGCCAGTGCCATCGAGCGTGCAAAAAGACGACTACCGTTGTCCCAGAAGCCACGAGAGAAAGGAGGAGCCAGAGCAGCGATTGCCAGGAGTCGATAAATTTCACTTCCACTGCTCTGTGGCGGCGTGTAAAAAAACAAAAACCTGCGTGAGAATAGTATGTGTATTGAAAAATGAACCCGTAGCGCAATACAGTGCTTGGCACCGGAAGAACTATAAAATCTAAAGTCTTGGAGAGCACTGCTTTTAAGGACCCCGGTTCTACGAAATCAACTGTATTGTTCAAAGTTGTATAAGCATCAATCAACGCCAACATGTGAGGGCTTTTCGTAAATTCTTTGTGCTTTAGGGACGGTGTTTTGAAGGCAGCGATAGATGCTCGGTACGTCTGCCCTTTTGGAAATATCTTATCTGTGGCCCGATCGCGGACGATAAGCCTCACTTCTGGAAAAACATTCCGGAACACACACCTGTGAAACTGGTCTTGGGGCGCGCTTATGTTCCGACGTCCAACGCTAAAAACTTGACATAGACGAGTTGAAAACGGACGCAGAGTTTCTTCATGGTGAGACTCAGAAGAAATAAAGAAGTTGATGCCTGGGTGTTGGGATAATTTGATAATCTGTTGTTGGTATTCTTTGCGTATTTTTGAAAAGTAAGGTATATATACTAGTCTCAGCGGGGTTATAAAACGACGCTGTTTGAATACCGATGTGTCGCACTTCTCACCGTAATGCAAGTAAAGCTCGCACACTATTTTGCGGTATTTCAAATCTATGAACTTAAGGGGAATCGGCAACTCATTCATGCTCGCGTGAAGCCATTCAAGTTGTTCAGCAGAGTATAACAAGAATGGTAGAGACCAGAAGGAGTTCGTCGCCGCCATGGAATTCAGCATCGTCGCATATTCTTGAGCGAAGATCGGAGAGAGTAAAGAGGACATCAGCAAGATACGAGCAGTCAGCCAAAACTGCCTAAACACGCTCTTCCAAACGTTCACTTTAGATGTGCGTTCAATGCACACTCGCCGGCTCCTTAGCACCATTTTCAGAGGAAGAGAATAATTTGCTGTGAGCTTCTAGGGAATGTGCAATATCTGCTAATCCTGCTAGACAAATTTTACCACTTATATACGCAAGACGAAGGCCAATGCCCAATATCTGGTCTCTGTTATAGCCTAACACGCCGTTTCGGCGAGGTCTTGAAAACGAAAGGAATCAAGCCTGCTTTCTCTATTTTAACCTATAAGATTGGTATAATTGACTAGAATTTTTTTTTCTTTCCCTCAGTTTTCTAGAACCAATGAACACTAGTAGCACTCCGTTCGCACCAAACGACCGTCTGGTGCGACTCAGCACCGATCTGTGCAAACCTCTCTCACAATGCCGCTTAAAAAGTGCACTTTTGCCAAGTCAAGTGAAGCTGCTGACAATCAGTTATCTATTGTGCACAACTGCGCTATATATTGGTTCTCAATACTTCACTAAGTCGTCATTACGCAGTTTTGGCTGGGCAGATGAGAGACGATCTGCGCGAGTGGATCGAGCGGTGCGCATTCCCGCAGTTCTACTGAAGTGCTGTCGCTGCAGCTCAGGCCTTGAAGCGCATGCATCGATTTCAGCAAGGCAGATCAATCATTTCTTTCCCATTACTATTGTGGTCGCTTAGGGCGGCGTCATTTTCCTTTTACAAAGTGGGTCATATTATAAATTTCCTTCCAGACCTTCCTCGGCTGAATGCGTTGCCTGGAGGGTGCTGAGGTCATTTGCATGCAATTTGAATGGATGTGGGTCCTTCTCAAGCGAGCACAGTTTCGTGTAGAATTGCTGCTAGAAGCTGGCCAGAAAGTACTCGGAGACTTCGGATGCTTCAAGAGATGTCTTCAGGGGGCACAACTCGGGATCGATTTGGCTAGATCGACTAGAGGTAAATTTCTCGAAGTAAATCCTATTTCAAAAAACTTTTTTGTACGTCATCATGTTTATGTTACTGTGCAGCTTTTAATTTTATTCTATTTTCTGGGTTGAATATTTGTTGTTCACAGATGGAATCACCATACAGACTATCACCCTTGTTGAAAAAAAAAATGTTTCTAGAAGGCCAATTTCGTATCACCTCTACATTTTGCCAAATATAAGTCCCCCCATATCTAAGTCGTTGCTGTTATTGCTGACCTTACGAAGTCGTTTTTTTGCAGCAAAATTTTTCCTCCGCGGGCATCTTACAGAAAATAAAGCAATGTCGTGATAAATGATAACAAAAACGCGACTACGCCCTGCCATCATCTTATTGTAGAGGCTCTAAACATGATTTGAACGAAAGCAGGATGTACGCTACCGTGTCGAATTAGAGTCTGACACTCCTCTTAGCACTGGTCTGAAAATGCGTCAGCACATTGACCAGGAAGACTGAAAGCGCACTGTGATCGGAAAGAAGTTTTAGGGCGGCCACGGATCGTCAATACAGGTGAGGCTTGTATTCCGTGATCACATAGACAAAAGCAACAATGTAAGAGTAAAGCAGCTGGGGAATGTACATATATCAAGCTAGCGATTTCTTATGTTTTTTCTTTCATCGCGCAACTCGTTGAAGCGAGCGGTGGAAGGAAACTTTGCTGCATTCTCTGTACTCTCACGGAGAGATTATGATCGGCTACGCTTCCTTGTTCGAACTCCTTTTTGACACTGCCTGATGGAAATTGAAATATTCTCTCACTCTGTGCAACACTCAATATCTTCGCTATGTAACAGGCCCATCAGAAGGTATTAACACTGCTGCGCGGTCCATTTCTCTATGTCAGCAAATGTACAGGCTTGCTCCGTTTAAAACTACTTGGTGGGTGCAATAATACGGCAGCCAATGAACTCTGCAAAGTAACTTTTATATTTCTCGGGCATCGTTCAAACACCTGACGAAAAGCCACGAAGGTAAGTGCCTACAAGCTCATCGACTGTTTCTTCGCCCCGCAGCAACTGAACGAAGCGTGATTAGGCTTATAAGGGTTATTTTAAAGTATCGTTGATTTATTTCAACGAATTACTAATACGGGCAGTGTAAAAGATCCAGGTGATTGTGGCGCACTACGGCAAACAGAACGCCAATCATTGCAAAAGCCGGCTAGCAAGTACAATTTTATAGGCCTATTAGAAAAAAGTTACAATGCACAAGCTATATAACATAAGTTTTTTTATTGAAGAACGCCTTTTCCCTACCCAATAAGCATACTCCAACTTTTTTCGTTACTTGAATGTACTGCCTACAATTAAAACAACGGGATTGGTTCCTAACTGACAAATAATGGCAAAAAACCGTACCGGCAGAGAAAGGCGTTTTGAAGAAGCACGAAAAATTACATGTAAATGGGGGGATTCGGAACTAGTCAGTTTTCGGGACTTCAAGAAAACAGCGCAGCAACAATGACAAGAAAGAAGACAGGAGAGGCGCTGACTAGCAGCTGAAGGTTTATTGAGAAGAGAAACATAAAATATACTCTCTTAACAACCAGGAACAGGCATCATCTGCCCCAGCAACACAGATAAGATGTGAACTTAAGTCACGTTGGTCAAAATATAATACTTCACACTCATGAACAAGGATGGATGGGGTGCTTACGCATGTGTCGCGGTTTTTTGTGAATATGGAATGCTTCGCTTATTTTTCTAGTTAGTTTATCTTTGTGATTATACGAGACCTCAGTATCGCTAAAAAGTGGAATACATGGTTCTCCAGTAGGCGATGAGGTGTTACAACGACATTCTTCTGCAGTGCAACGCAATGTTTGAGGAAGGGGCCCCTTTCAAAGAGGTGTTGTGTTCACGTAAGCGGGTATTCAGGCGCCTTCCCGTCTAGCCATTACAATTGTTGCCGCACGTGAAGGGAACACTGTACACCGCACCCTTGGCACAAGGGAAGAACTTTAAGTCATGATTTACTTGACACGCCTTTTTTGTTTTTCCTCTTTTTTGTCTTTTTTGTTTTTCTTCTCTGGTTTTCGTATCGACCCTGGTGCAAATCTTGCCCAGCTTATTAGGTGCTGAAAAAAGTACGTCTACCCCACATCTGCGGCCTACCTGGCTTAAACGGTGGGAGAACTGGTGAACGTAGGACTATACAGCAAATTTCTTCCTTTCCTGACTTGAAGGTTCTAGCATCTCGTGCCTACAAGATGACTTGATCTTTTTAAGTATTTTATTGCATGCAAGTATTATAGCATCATCCGGAAAGCCTGCTGACCTCAGCCTCTGAACCTGTTGATTAAAACTCTGACTGATAACATGCACACATGACTTGTTTATCGCACAACCTAAAGGAGAAACAGCCATACCACATTTTACTATCTTGGTATGGCCAGAACGGTAACTGAGCAAGGGCTTATTTGACCTTTCAAAGAAAGACCAGGAAATATGGTGTGGCTTTGAAACCAATCTTACATCAAGGAATTATAGCTCATTCCTTTGCGGTGTTTCAAAGGTCAAGTTTAAGCCTTGTCCGAAAAGCTCAAAAATCTTTAAATGCGGTCTATCTGTCCTTGAAAGTCACCGCTCTGACCAAAAACAAGATAATCATCTTCATACCTGAAGACCTGTTTGGTTTGGGAGCCCAAAATACTTTCAATGGCCTTATCTATATGACTAAAAAAATTACTCAGTACCGGAGCCACTTTCGACCTGATACATGCCCTCGATTTTTCAGTACACAGTCTGCCTTACCATTCAACAACAGTAGCTTGAAGATAACAAGGCAGCAGCTCCAAAAAAGCTCACACACAGATTTCATATTCCGAAATGAATTCTTCATCATTGTTAGCACCTTTTATACATTTGCTGACGCACTGCATAAGCGTATCGTGCGAAAGACGGTAAACCAAGTCCTGCACATCGAAGCTAAACATGTTAAAAAACCCGGGATGATGGCACCTCAAATATTCAACAACTGTCAAAGAATGAGACACTAGAAACAGATCGTCTATTGCCGAAATACACAGGTTCCTTTGTAACAAGCTTGAAACCTCATATTGCCAGGCAGCTCGTTCCATAACGATACATCGGAATGGAATGCCCGCTATTGTGGCTCTTCGCAGAAAAAAATAATTCCAGACAGTCTTTTTCTGCATTCTGATCACGCCACAACGTTAAGTGCCTCGGGTGGCCCACCTGCTCTCTAAGTTGCTCCCCCGAGGACATTTCCATGCATCTTTCGCTCACGGTCAACGACACCGACGCCGACGCCAGCTTCTCTGCGACACGACCTCAATAACCCTATCGCATTAGAACTGCGTGACCCCCTCCGGTCACAGAGCAATACCGAGTTGGCGTAAAATTCCTCGTACGCATCACAGCAAAGAAAACTTAAATCCTCTCACTCTTAGTGTGGAAAGCGACGCGACACAAAGTGGACTGCGACAACCAAGCCATGGGGCGGCTGGGTGCTCTTAAAACCTCGTATATTTCGGTTTGGAATAACTTGTCTAACCTTCACATCCATTGTTCTAATTGAAACATAATTGGCAGGCGTTCGTTTTGAATCACGCTGACATTCAAATTTACAGATCCATTATCACTAACGCGGTTGTTCTGCGAATAAGGCTGCGCTTCTCTGCGACAGACCTGCCAACGGGGAACGCGAAACCGCCATAATGTAGAGCCAGTGTTTTTGAGGGCCTCTAAAACAACAGCCGCAAATGATGCCTGCACCCAACAATATGCATAGTGTAGTAAAGATAAATTGCTCCTTTGCCCCTTTTTTATCGTCCTTCTGATGAACGAGAGCCTGTCTGAAGAATCCCCTGAGGCCACGTTCTGCGGTGATGAGGAAGAGAAGAAGGTATTTGTATCTGTTATAAAATAGAAAGATAAAATCCACATTCGTGAAGATATTACAAAGCGTACACTTCAGGCGAGGAGAAAACGCACAATCGAGGAAAAACCAACCGAAGCTCTTCTTTGGCAATAGGCCCGATATGAGCCAGAGAACTACTGTTAAAATTTAAATGTGGAGAGGCAAAATAATTTCTGTCCTCGAATAGCAGCGTGCTCTCTAGATCCTGGCCTTGAGACACCGATTAGAGCGTACACTGACGTAACCTGCTGATTTCACCTTAGCGACGCTTATGGTGTTTTCAAAAGCACTTATTCTTGCTTCGTCTACATTCTTCCGAACTGTGTCACCGCGTGAAGCTTTGTTTTCAATAGCAGTATGAGATCACATAGGTCGCCAACTTTTTAGCATGTCTTTTCCCTTGGCAGATCACTTTTGCTCGGTAGGTAGCTTTTTGTAACTGTGACCACGATGTTTTGTCGAGCATATTCAAACAAAACCCTATCATGTCCAAGCTTAACAGACACTGCTGCTGGGAGAACTCTAACTCTCGAGAGAACTCTAACAGTTCGGTGTTTCTCTTGCCTGTAGCGTGGCCCCTGTAGAGAATTTAAAAGGCGTGATACTGGAAGGAAGAAGGACGGCGTGATACCGGAAGCACTACACTTCGGCAGTGCCACTCTCGAGACGTGCTCCGTAGCGTAGGTAACGGAAATATTCAGCCTAATTATCACCACCACCATCGTCACCACGCCCACTGCAGGGCAAAGGCATCTCTCGTATCTCGCCAAAAAACCTGTCGTGTGCCAGCAGCGGCCAGCCTATCGTCGCAAATCTTCTGAATGACATCCACCGACTAAAATTTCTGCCACTCTCTACTACGAGTTCCTTCCCTTGGAATCCAGTTCGTTACCCTTAAGGACAATCGATTATCTTGCCTTCACATTACATGCCCTGCCCAAGCCCGTTTGTTCCTCTTCATTACCCCTAGGATGTCATTAACCCATTCTATTTGGATGTCATAAGGGAACAGCTGTTCGCAATTGATAGCGAGGTGCGGCAACTAATAAGAGAATATGTCTACTTAGGGCAGGTAGTGACTGCTGATCTGGATCATGAGAGGGAAAAAGCTAGAAGAATAAGAATGGGGTAGAGCGCATATGGCAGGTTTTCTCAGATCATGAATGGCTGTTTACCAATATCCGTCCAGAGCAAAGCCTACAGCAGCTGTATCTTACCGGTACTGAACTATGGGGCAGATACTTGGAAGCTAAGAAAGAGGGTTCAGCTTAAGTTGAGGACAACGCAGCGAGCTATGGAAAGAAAAATGATAGGTGTAACGTTAAGATATCGGAAGCGGGCGGAGTGGGTGAGGGAACAAATGCAGGTTAATAAGATCCTAGTAGAAATCAAGAAGAAGAAAGGCTTCGGCAGGGCATGTAATTTAAAGGCAAGATAACCACTCGTCCTTAAGGGTAATGGAGTAGATTCCAAGAGAAGGCAAATGTAGCAGGAGGCGAGAGAAGGTAAGGTGGGCGGATGAGACTACGGAGTTTGTGGAGATACGGGGCCGCAAATGGCAAAGGACAGGGGTAATTGGAGAGGCATGGGAGAGGCCTTTGCCCTGCAGTGGGAGTAGTCAGACTGATGATGACGATGATAATGATGATGTCATTAACCCATGTTTGTTCCCTGACTCACTATTCCCGCTTCCGGTCTCTTAACGTTACACCTGTCATTTTTTCTTACCCTAGATCGCTGCGTGGTTCTCAAGTTGAGTTGAACCATTTTCATTCCCCCCCCCCCATTTCTTCCCCGTAGCTGAGTACCGGTAAAATAAGGCTGATATACACTTTTCTCTTGAGATATTAGTAAACTGCCATTCATGATCTCAAGAAACCGTCGAAATGCGCGCCACCCCTTTCTTACTCTTCTATTTATTTCACTCTCGTGATTCGATTTGTAGTTACCATCGCCCTAAGTAGATGTATTGCCTTACCATTTCAAGAACCTCGCTACCAACTGTAAACTGCTGTTCCCTTCCGACACTGTGGAACATTACGTTGGTTTTCTGCATATTAATTTTAGACCCTCTGTTCTGCTATCAATGTCTAAGTCATCGATCGCGCTACGCAGTTCATCCTCCGAGTGACTTTGCAAGGCAAAGTCATCAGGGAAGCGCCGTCAGGGAAGCGCCGAGTCATCAGGGAAGCGCCGAGGGAAGTCATCAGGGAAGCGCCGAAGTGACCGCCCGACCTCCGCTTTCAGCGTCCTGCCGTTCTCCTGCGTCAGATGCCTGAACCACGCGTGACGTCGCCAACCACACGTGACATCTGGTGGAGGTGCTGTGTATCGCATCCCATGCTCCCTCGAACAAGATGGGGCTCAAGCCAGCGTGAGTCGCCGGCCATCGAGGTAACGCCTATTCACCACGGCTGTACTTTGACAGTGGACGTCGGGCGATCAGTCGGTCAGCCGAACAACGTGAGAGCATCCGTTCCACCGTCCCTTCATCTTCTTTCGCTTGACGAGTCCCGCGCGCTCGAGGCCCAAGGGAATGAAGATGAAGCGTGTCATTACGGCACGCAGATCGCGGTCGACGCGAGAGATCGTGGAAAAACTACTTTTATTACTCCGGGTGGGCTTTACGAATTCAAGGCCGCGCCCTTTGTACAATGCTCTGCGCCGGCCACTTTCGAACGACTCGTGCACACTGCCCTGGCCGATTTTAAGTAGCACATGTGCCTTGTCTGCCTTGACGACGTTGTCGTCTTCGCCTCTACTTTCGCAGAGCACCTTCGGCACCTCTAATTGATCCTGCAAGCGATAAGATCTCCTGGGCTCACTCCAAAAAATTAGAAATGCCACTTCGTTAACACCAAGCTCAAGTTCTTGTGGCACGTCGTGAAACACGCCGACGTGCTGCCGATCCTGAGAAAACCCGAACTATTGCCAGGTTTCCGCCGTCGCAGGACGAAAAAGTCGTTTTCTTGGGTTGTGCTCCTATTACCACCGCTTCGCGAAAAACTTCGCGCGCATCACCAAACTTTTGACGCGCCTGACAAGAACGGACATATCATTCACATTGGGCGCACCGCAAGCAAACGCATTCCGTGACCTTCAACGCCTCATGCAGGCACCACCTGTTCTCCGTCACTTTAACGAAAGCATCGACACCGAGCTCCATACGGATGCTAGCAACGTAGGCTTAGATGTTGTCCTCGTTCAAACCCAGGCGAATCAAGAACGCGTCATCGCGTATGTCAGTCGATGTTTGTCGAAAGCCCAATCGAACTAGTCCACCACCGAAAAAAATGCCTCGTCATCGTATGGGTAAAATCGAAATTCAGGCCATACGATTATGGGGACCATTTTAAGGTCGTCACAAATCATGACGCCTTGTGCTGGCTCGCGACTCTCAAAGACCGGTCCGCCTGCCTCGTAAATTGGAGTCTACGGCTCCGAGAGTACGTCATGACAGTAACGTACAAGCCCAGACGCAGGCACTCGGACGCCGGTTGTCTCTTTCACGCCCTGGTCGATCCTCCAGGCGACAACTCTAATTATAACGGTTTCTCCTTGAATGCGCTTAGTACCACCTGCGTCGCTGAAGCCCACTGCGTCGACCCAGAACTTCGAGACCTCAACAACAATCTGAATGGTACGAACCCAACAGCCGCGAAAGCTTTAAGGCGTGCGCTGCCGTCACTATGCATTCGCAGTTGTGTTCTCGTAAAGAAAGTTTTCGCCGCACGCAATACGCAATACCTTATCGTAGTAACGGCGAGCCTGCGCGGTGAGATCCTCCAAGCCTGCCATGATGAACCCACTTCGGGACATATGGGAACAGCCCCCAGTCTCGCCGTAATCCAAGAGAAGGACTAGTGGCCTCGCCTAAGTGCTGGTGATACCCACTACATCAGAACGTGCCGAGCCTGTCAGCGTCGAAGGGTGCTATCCGCAAAACGAGCTGGATTCTTGCAGCCCATCGAATCACCATCGCGGCCCATTAAGCAAAATGGCATGGACATGCTTGGACCGTTCCCTTGTTCGAACTCGGGCGATATATGAATAATTGTCGCCACGGACTACCTGACACGCTACGCGGAAACATCAGCTCTGCCTACCGGTACAACCTTCGAAGTCGCCAAGTCCTTCGTGCATGACATCGTGCTCCGCCATGGCGCACCTGAGATTCTAATCACCGACCGGGGCATGCATTCATGGCTGGGCTGCTGCAGCAGATCCTGCTGCACAGTCATCCAGCCCACCGAAGAACAACGTCGCAGCAAACTTAGACTAATGGCTTGACAGAACGATTAAACAGGAAAGGGGCCGACATGCTCTGAATGCACGTCGGTCATGAACTCAAAATGTGGGACGAAGTGCTCCCATACGTAACCTTTGCTTATAATACGTCCAGTCAAGGGAAAACACACATGTCCCCTTTCCGCCACGTTTACGGCCCAGAAGTAACCACGATGCTCGACGCCATGCTACCATATCTACATGACTCCAGCCTACACACCGATGCCCACGCCTTCTTCGAACGCGACGAAGTGGCTCGTCAACTGGACAAGGTGCGAACTGAGGACCAGCAACTCCGGCATGCCGATTGACGCAGTCGCCACCGTCGTGACCCCCATTGTGCACCTGGACGCTGTGTGTGAGTCTGGTTCCCCACTGGGCGATAAGGCATCAGCGAAAAACTACTACACCGCTACTTCGGGCCCTTCCGAGTAATCAGGCCATTGAGCGACCTCAACTCAGAGGTCACTCGGGATGGTTTTCACAAGTCCCGACGACCCACGCAACCTGAGGTGGTCCACGTGGTCCGCCTCAATCCCTATTACGATTGGCTGTGTGGCTCAGACATACGGCTCAGGGCAGGCAACAGATTTTCTGCCTGATGTTTTCTGCCTCTCTCTCTAAGCATTGGGACGATGCTCTTTTCGCCAGGGGAGTAATGACAAATGACAATCATCTTCATTCCGTTGGACCTTGAGCGCACGGGATTCGTGAAGCGAAGAAACAGGAGCGACGGTGAAGCAGATGCACTCGCGTTGCTCGGCTGGCCGACTGACCGCCCGACGTCCGCTGTCCAAGTCCTGCGTTTTCCTGCCTCAGACGCCTGAAGCACGCGTGACGTCACGAACCACACGTGACAATATTCTGCCCATTTTCCTGTAACCTGTTTTATAGTGTGAATATGGTCTATTGTCGAATATCCTTTACGAAAACCTGGCTGATCATTTGGTTGATTGCAGTGAAAGGATATCCTGATACTAATAGAGATTACCTTAGCACATACCTGCAAATACAAGTAAAAGTTACCTTTTTCCCTGCACATAAGGCCAACAAATACCCGTATTTCCTTTTTCTTTAGGCAATGTGAAAAAAGAACTCAGTGTCGCGTGGTGCGTCGTATTCTGTCCCTGGCAGTACATTGACTGTGGAAGAGTAGCCTTTTCCCGCTCGTTTCAACGCGTTGCAAGATGTTAGAAAAAAAAAACGAATAACAAAAGGCCACCTTGAGGTACGTGTCCTCGCAGCTTCCTTTTCACAATTTTTCTTTTATCTCAATGATGATGGAATAAAAGTCTTATCTGGACTGCCTTTCGTTGGCCTGCCTATAGCTTATCGCCGATCACATAGCGCACCTTCCATGTTCCTGACAGAATGCTGTGACGCATTTTATACCAATGCTCACACCAGCGGCGGCCTTTAAGCCGACCCGGTTAGCGTACACCGTTGTTTCGTTCCAATTATGGCCGGAAGCGGTAGAATGTGATGGCGCAAAAGCGCCGTCACGTGGTTGTTATCATATTTCGCTGGCTTTCTTTTATTGCCGAATAAAAAACCCGCTGAGTAAAAATGTTGCTGTACAAAAGCGACTGCTCTGATCTCATCAAACTTCGCGAAATCTGGCGGTGTTTTTAAACTAATTATCTTGGAACCTTTTTGGAGAGAACAAGGGTAGTATTCTAAATCATTATTCAATCCACAAACAGCTGTCGTAAGAACATTCAAAGAGAATGAAATTAAAAGTTCCTTACTCAGATAAGCATGGTGACACACAAAAAACTGTTTTGGAATACCGAGTGTTTTGGCAAAGTTCCCTATAGTTCTGATAAGTGTCATTCGCTATATCGATCCTGCGTGGTGCGCACTGGAGACATGTCGTGAAAGGTCCGAGGTCCTCGCTTTATATCTACCGTTTCTGCAACCGCCTGTGTTCCGTTAAGAGGGACGCACATTAGTTTAAATTGCTAATAAATGCCATCAGGACCCTCGAGAAAATACAAGCTTCCGAGGATGTGCAGAAATATACAACAGTGCGCACAGCATCTTCTTTTTCAGGCTTCTCATCAGCGACGTTTCTAATATGGTCCGATTATTAAATGAAATTGCCTTCTTCTCAACATCGTTTAGTTCTTAACAAAACGGGCTAGCGCCCTAAATGAAAACGCAAAATTTTGCAAAATACTCTCGGCTTACTCACTAATTAGGGAGACTTGAAAATATTGTCTCAGTTGCTTGCCATATGGCAAAAAAAAAAATTCGTTGGCTTCATGTGCCTTTGGTGAGCCACTGTTTAGAATATGTCGCTACAGTTACCTGAAACACCCAGCGCACTTCTCACAAATTCTCTGGCAGTAATTTGTAAACATAGCAGTCGAGCATATAATAGAATCACAAAAATAAGTCTCCACGGAAACGACGAAAGTGACGAATATGCTTGGCAGATTGTTTCTAGCAACCGCTGAAGTGGGTTTGTCGTAATAAAAAATTAATTTTTTTTCTACCTTCTCTTGTTTCATTCGAGGCCTTAGAGGGCGTTTAATATGAGCTGCTTACGTTCGATCCAAAATAGTCTTGCTCTACGAGGAGAAATTTTGTCAGGAGAAATTGGTGAAGGTAACATTTTGACAGCAAATTTTATTTCACGAGTGTTAGCAGCAGCCTATATTTCTTTATGCATAGTGCAATGAGTCTACTTAGGAGCAGAAGGTGCCGAATGTAACAAATGAAATCATATTGACTTTGTCGAGACAGTTTATATCAATTCTAGAATATCCTTATGTACTGACCCCCCCCCTGAACTTGTCCCAATCCGTGGTTTATATTTCTTTAGCTTTGTTCTTCAGTTTTGTCGTGGGGAAGGTGATGCTAAGGATGAAGTGTTCGTTACCAAGATTTTGCCCGGTGTTGACCCACTTTGCTTCCTTGACATTTTTAGAGATGGATAAGTTGGAGATATGTCTACACATACGCTGTTACCCATGCGTGTGTGGTCGGTAGGGTTGTTTAACGTCTTGAGCCCTAGTGACTGTATGATTGGCCAGAGCAGGTTCCGTTTCGGAGTTGCTTTGGTATGTCCCCATGCTTGGTGTTAAGAGTTGAAGTCTTCCACAATTTTTGGTTGAGCTCTAGCAGCCAGCTTCATTGTGTTTATCAACAAGTGTGGAAGTCCATTGCCTTTGTTTCTGGGCGGGTTGTATACATTAAGGATGAAGAGATTTGAATCTCCTTTTTGCCTTTGTACTGTTTCAACTAGGGTGTAATCCTCCGATTGGTTTATAAAATGTTGAATCGCGGTGATATTTTTATGCAGCAGCATGGCTGTGAAGGAGCCGGCTGCGTTACTACTGTCATAATGGGGTGGCAGGTATGTTTAAAGCCTGGCAGTGTAGCCCTGCCGATAGCTTCTTGCAATATTTATTTATTTATTCATTTCAGATACCCGCAGGGCCATTGGCATTAGAGAGTTGAGTGGTTACAGGAAAAAAGAAAACAAACAATACAATAAATAAAACGGGGCTATTATCAAAAAAGTTCCAGATGTGTCTAATCATACAATGTTAGCTAAGGCGTTCTTGAAAAGGTGGTAATCTTTGTAGGTTGCTGTTGATGCGGAAAGGTGATTCCACTCTGCTGCTGTTCGAGGTAAAAACGACTGAAAGAAAGCGTTAGTTCTGCAAAATGGGACACCGACTTCTGAAAATGGGACAACACAATCACGTCGGGGGTAGTAACAGACGGGTTTGTAGGATTGGAGCTACAAGAGGTCCCGCTTAGAGCGGAAGCCACTGCAGTTTCGTTAACAAATTTCAAATTTTTGGCGTGGTGCTATGTTGGGTTATAGATGGTTGTGGCGTCATGGACATATCCAAGATAGGAGATAGGCGGGCCTCGCTGGTAGTAAGCCTATCTATTATTTGCTGCATGTGGGTGGCTATTTGGGATGCCTGTTCCTCTGGTGTTGCAAAGCGAATATATATCTCTGCAAATTTTGGTGGTGACGAAGATTTCAAAGATTGCTTGCTCTGTTGATATAGCGCTAGTTCTCTCTAACAGAGTATTGATGTCTGCCCTGAGTTTGGTAGGCGCTTTCGACGGATGCGGGGTGTCGGCTTCCGACGCTTCGGCCTTTCTTTTGGATTGCTCGCCTTATTTTGTAGGAAGCGGCCTTTTAGTTGCACTTCTGGCGTCTGTCTCTGTTGCGTTATGGGCCGAGGACTGGGACGCGGTGGAGGGAGGGGGGGGGGGGCATGGCGTCTGTTTTCATGGCGTTATTGGTCGAAGCCTCGGACGCGGTGAGTGGTGTTCTAGCTGCAGTGGCTGTCTGTACCTGAGGCGCCTTTAACAGGCGTTTAATTTCAGCCAACTCTTTTTTTAAGGCTGGCAATTCGTCTGTATCGGGATTGTAATTGGATCTGAAATTCCATCTCTCGAGCGTCAATAGATTGGGAGGCCTCTGCTGGCCAGCTCACCTTTTTGTTGGAGCGGCTCTCGCTCCATCCGCGGTTCAAGCTTCTCTTCTCGTTCCCTCCAGGGGGTGGGGGGGGGGGCAGGAAGGAGATGGAGTTGTTCCGGCTGTTGCTGCCTCCTTTTGCTGTAGCACCCAGTTCCTTCTTCCTGGGTCTTGAGTGGTGTCCATGTAGTGGTGAGTGGTTCTCCCCTTCCTTGGGTGTCTGGTTGCCATGTTTGCCATGTCTGGTCGCGTTCCTTGTTTGTTCTTGTTGATCAGGCGGATTTTGCAGTTCCGGCTTCCTGTGTTATGGCCCCCGTTGCAGACGATGCATACGGGTTGGCAGGTTGGCTGTTGTTCCTCAGGTGGGTTGCATGATTTTCTCCACAGCGGTGGCAGAGGTGCATTGTAGGTTTGTAGCAGACATCGGCCCGGTGTCCTAATCTCCTGCAGTTGTAGCAAACTTCATGATTCTCACTGAAGGGGTGGACCCGAAAGAAGCCGCATTGATAGATTACTTGGCTGGGTAGCTTCTTTCGAAAAGAGGTCGTTTGTATCATTCTGCATTACCCGATCCTTCGGGCATCCACAACTTCTATTCCTTCGTTTCGGTTTCCAAACTCTTGGCGGACCGCTTCGGGCGAGTCTCCCGCGTAGGCGTTGTAAATGACCCCTTTGACAGAGTCTTCGGGCGGTTTTTCCTTGGAGACGCAGTTTTTCAGTCTTGGCGTATGCAGTCGCCCGTTGACGATCGGGCGTGCATAGCGTGAAATTGTTGTTGGCCGAATTGACTCTGATAACGTCTTCATTCTTCACCGTACCATACGGCAGCCTGGCCGCCTCGCAGGCGCAGAAGTCCAGTAGTCCGGGCGCACAGTCCCTCTGATTCCAACCTCGTGGTCGGCAGATGATTCTGTATTCATCAGTCGGTAAGCACGGGAGAAGGGCTTTCTTGCTGAGTGCATGAAGCTTTTTCTGTTCTTTCGCGATGGAAAATTGGAGTTCGACTTGCCTTGGCCATGCCCCTGCGCAGGCTCGTCGTCGGTTGATCCGGGCCCTTTATTCTTCAGGCATTATTGTCGGTCGCGCTACCGAAGAATGGTTTCCCATTTTCCGTCCGCGAGCTCCGGCGGTGATATTTTCTCGCCTTCCACGACGCCCTCCATTTTTGCGGGTCCCTGGGCACTCAGATGTGACGAGCTAGGCCTAGCTCGATGGTTAGGCTGGCACTCGGCCTGCAATATAACCTAGGTGTCCGTAGATTGGCAAAATCCGGCTTCAGCAGGCACTGGACGATGGTCCGGATGTCTTCCAAAATATCCGAGCCCGAAGGCTGACTCTTTCCGCCGAGAAATGGCGTCGAGGCAGGATCCCATGCGTCACACGTCAGCAGAGCTTCGTCCTCTTCCTCCTCGCGCTGGTGATGTCCCTTCCGCACAGGCTTTCGTAATGTGCGCACATTTTTAACGCGATAGTGTGGAGCTCATGAGGCGGAGGAGCAGTAGTCGTTATCATCGTCTTCGCTCTCGTCGGTGTAGTCAGAGCCTAAGGCTGCTGCGGCTCCTTCGCGTTTTTACTGCGCGAAAAACCCCTGGTGCATCAGCGGTGGAGGCGTAGCGCAGCTAGAGAGAACGCAAACGTGCCACTTATCGCGTAAACCATCAGGAGCGCTCTGAGTGCGACGTCACCGCTCGTCATTGAGGAGGCGCAATCGAAGGTTTCCATTGCTCACTGGGGCCTCCTGGAGCCATGCGGAGTGATGCCGTCATTTGGGTGGTATGAAGGATGGGCGCTGTCGCGTTTCAATCTCAAGTGCGAGCTTAAACCTCGGCCAAATTTTTGTGACGAGCAGCCGCCTGTTTGTAGAATTCTTGCATCCAAATAGCCTCTTTTCGCTTCCTTAGGAAATGCTCCGCAGCCACCGAGAATGTATTTCTGCGTTATGAATACAAGAGTCATCTGTAAAATGAAAAGGCTGAGATATAATTCTCTTTAAATATATTCCACACCTAAGAAAATTCTCGTTTGCTGATCAACTCTTTTAGTGATCAGAGCAAGCGATACAACCCAATGCGAGTGATCTCTCTAGAATCCGGATATTAGCTTCCTTCCGCTGCAAACCCCAAGTTGGGCTTTAGACTGCATTTCTTTACTAAAACAAGGTTACCAACGATCCGTCAGCCTCGACGACAGATGACGCAGCGCGCATGTGCCGCGAGCTGTGCTCGCACCGGGCTGAAGGAAACAGGCATCCACCCTTGTGCACGGGGCTGCTATTTCAGCGTGCTGTTTTCTAAACAAACCAATGTTATGCCTAACAAAGGCGAAGCAGAGCGGATGTGAATCTGTGCTGGATTTCGCTGAACAGGACGTCACCATTTGAGAACAGATGCATGGGGCCGCTTGTAGAGCTTTGATGCAAACACTCAGCAATGTATTCGAAGGAATCGGGAAGCATAGAAGACGGTGAAAATAAATGGCGGGCTGTTCGATCCGAGGAGGAGGCCGCGTTGGTGCTCACGGTGATGGCCGTGGAGGATCGACGATGATTGTAAATACCGTATAAGAGAAAATAACAGAAAAGCACTCGAAGTGGACATGTCGATAGGGGAAGTTAATAACGTGGTCTTTACCATGCTGAAGTCGTGTGCCAATCAGTATCCAGATTTTGAAGTTGGCCCTGGCTCAAAGTGGATATCGCAACACACCCAAAAATTTGTCAGTTAGCCCAACCCGAAAATTTCTCAGTTCGTCGACATCGAACATACAGCAGTTGGCCCACCCTCAAATTTTGGCACATGGCCTACCCCCAAATGAGGTATTTAGCCCGTCTGACATTGATGAATTGGCAAAGTGGGTGGATTTCCAATTTTTGTGCGAAAATGTGGTATGATGTGAAAAGAGCGGTAAAGTATTGTTTTTAAGCGCCTTGGCGGAGTGGAGTAAACATGGCGGGAAAATCTCGTCTCAAGTTGTTCTTGGCAGCAAACGATGGTATATGCGTGGAGGTGAGGCGCCGAGCATCCGTCTAGTGAAGCTCATCGTTAGCAAGGCCGCAAGTCGGTGTCTTTTTCAAGTGGTTCTTTGTGTACACAAAATAGCTTAGCGAAAGCCTTAACAAAGTGGGATACGGTCGGTACAGCGCGAATGGCGGTGATGCTTGTCTGTAGGTAATTGGATAGATACATCATACCGAGGGCCCAGAACGCTACAGCGACATGTCGATAGGGGAAGTTAATAACGTGGTCTTTACCATGCTGAAGTCGTGTGCCAATCAGTATCCAGATTTTGAAGTTGGCCCTGGCTCAAAGTGGATATCGCAACACACCCAAAAATTTGTCAGTTAGCCCAACCCGAAAATTTCTCAGTTCGTCGACATCGAACATACAGCAGTTGGCCCACCCTCAAATTTTGGCACATGGCCTACCCCCAAATGAGGTATTTAGCCCGTCTGACATTGATGAATTGGCAAAGTGGGTGGATTTCCAATTTTTGTGCGAAAATGTGGTATGATGTGAAAAGAGCGGTAAAGTATTGTTTTTAAGCGCCTTGGCGGAGTGGAGTAAACATGGCGGGAAAATCTCGTCTCAAGTTGTTCTTGGCAGCAAACGATGGTATATGCGTGGAGGTGAGGCGCCGAGCATCCGTCTAGTGAAGCTCATCGTTAGCAAGGCCGCAAGTCGGTGTCTTTTTCAAGTGGTTCTTTGTGTACACAAAATAGCTTAGCGAAAGCCTTAACAAAGTGGGATACGGTCGGTACAGCGCGAATGGCGGTGATGCTTGTCTGTAGGTAATTGGATAGATACATCATACCGAGGGCCCAGAACGCTACAGCGACACTTCGGTAAGCAGTTGCATTAGAGGGAGAGATCGCTGGTGCCCTGGCCAGAAACGAGCAGAGAAGGAACAAGAGGAATCCTGGCGGGTGTGGATGGGTCTCTCGGCTAAGCAGCCAGTGCCAACAAGCGTGCAAAAAGAGGACGACCGTTGTCCCAGAAACCACGAGAGACAGAAGTAGCCAGAGCAGGGATTCCCAGGAATCTATAAATTTTACTTCCACGGCTCTGTGGCGGCGTGTAAAAAAACAAAAACCTATGTGAGAGTAGTAGGTGTATTGAAAAATGTGCCCGTAGCGTAAGAAAGTGCTTGGCAGGGGAAGAACTATAAAATCTAAAGTTTTCCTGTACACTGCTTCTAAGGACCCCGGTTCTATGAAATCAACTGTATTGTTCAAAGTTCTATAAGCGTCAATCAACGCCAACGCGTGAGGGTTTTTCGAGAATTGTTTGTGCTCTAGGGACTGTGTTTGCAAGGGAGCGATAGATGCTCGGTACGTCTCCCCTTTTGGCAATATCTTTTCTGTGGCCCGATCGCGGGCGAAAATCCTCAAGGCTGGAAAAACACTCCGTAACACACACCTATGAAACTGGTCTTGGGGCACGCTGATGTACGAGGGCCAACGCTAAAAACTTGGCATAGACGAGTTGAAAACGGACGCAGAGTTTCTTCACAATGCGACTCTGAAAAAACAAACAGGTTGATGTCTGGCCGTTTTGATAATTTCGTAATCCGCTGTTGGTGTTCTTTGCGTTGTTTAGAAAAGTACGGTACAGATAAAAGTCTCAGCGGGGCCATTAAAGGAGGCACAGTGATTATTGATGTGTCGCACCTGTAGCCGTAACGCAAGTAAGGCTCACACTCGATTTTGCGGTATTTCATAGCTAGGAACTTAATGGGAATCGGCAACTCATTCATGTTCGCGTGAAGCCATTCAAGTTGTTCAGCAGAGTATAACAAGATTGGTAGGGACCAGAAGGAGTTTGACGCCGCCATGGAATTCAGCATCGTCGCATGTTGTTGAGTGGAGATCGGAGAGAGTAAAGAGGACATGAGCAAGACATGAGAGGTCAGCCAAAACTGCCGAAACACGCTTTTCCAAAAGGCCACTTAAAATATGCGTTGAGTTTACACTCTCGCCGGCTCATTAGCAGCATTTCGAGAGGAAGATAATTTTTTTGAGCTGCTAGAGAATGTGGAATGTGTGCTGATCCTGCTAGGCAAATTTTACCACGTATATTCTCAAGACGAAGGCGAACGCCTAATTACTGGTCTCTGATATAGCCTAACACGGTGTTTCCGTAAGGTCCTTAAACACAAAAGAATTAGGCCTGTTTTCTTTGGTTTAACTTAAACATTTATAAAAGACCGGAATTTTACACCTTCCCTTCGTTTTCGAGAACCTCTGAACGCTAGCAGTAGTTTCTACGTTCGAAACAAAGGTCTGCGACTCAGCACTGATCTCTGCAAAAATCTCTCACAACGCCGCTTAGAAAGTGCGCTTTCGCTGAGTTAAGCGACAGCTACTGACAAGTTGTCATCTATTGTGCCAAACTTCGCTACACTTGGGTTCTTAATACTTCACCAAGGCTTCATTATGCTGCTTTGGCTGCGCTGCTCAGGCATGGTCGGCACCGATTAGATCGAGCGCTGCGCCGTCCCGCTGAGCAAGGCAGATCAATAATTTCTAACTTAATGTTCCCCATCATCATTGTGCTCACTTTAGGTGGCGTTATTTTCATTTTACGAATTCGGTCGTATAATAAATTTTCTTTCAGGCCTTCCTTGGTACTTTGTGTTGTCCAGAGGGTCCTGTAGTCGTTTATAAGCAATTTGAATAGCTGTGGGTCCTTCTCAAGGCAGCACAGTTTCTTGTAAATGCGCTCCTAGAGAGCTCACCAGAAAGTACTCGGAGGCTTCGAATGCTTTAAGAGATGTCTTCGGGGAGCACCACATGGGATCGATTTTGCGTAAGGCGCATGTCCGAACTACAGGGAAAATTTGCGAAAGTAACCCGTGTTCTAAAACACTTTTTTGTGTACGTCGTCGTGTTTATGTTACTATGTATCTTTTAAGTTTGGTCTTTTTTTTAAGCTCTGAATATTTCTTGTTTACAGATGGAGTCACCATACAGATTATCACTCTTTTTCATTTAAAAGAAAGGTTTCTAGAAAATGAATTTGGTATCACCGCCACATTTCCCCAAATATACGTTCCCGCATATTTAATTCCTTGCTGTTGTTGCTGACCTTGTGACAGTCGGTTTTTTTTTTTTGCAGCAAAATTTTTCGAAAAAAAGGAATGCCGTGAAATATGATGACTCACGCGACTACGCCCTGCCATTATCTTATTGTAGCGGCTCTAAACATGATTTTAACGAAAGCAGCATGTACGCTAACAGTGTCGAATTAGAGGCTGACACCCCTCTTAGCATTGGTCTGAGAATGCGTCAGCACATTGACCAGGCAGAGTGAAAGCGCACTCTGTGATCGGAAAGAAGTTTAAGGCAATCCACCCAACGGCAATTTAGGTGAGGCTTTTATTCTCTCATATCATGGGCAAAAGCAACGATGTAAGACCACCAAGCAGCCAGGAAATTATTTCTTTCATCACGCAACTCTTTGAAGCGTGCTGGGGAAAACAATTTTGCTGCATCCAGTGTACTGTCACGGAGAGAATAAGATTGACCACGCTTCCTTGTTTGAACTCCTTTTTCACATTGCCCGGCGATAATTGAAGTATTTCCTGACTGTGTGCATGCATTACCTTCACTAAATAACAAGCGCATCAGAATACCTTAACTCTGCTGCGCGGTCCATTTCTTTATGTCAGCGAATGTACAGTTAAAACTTGGTGGTGGGTACAAAACTATGGCAGCCAATGAGCTCTGCAACTTAGTTATTTTTTACATTTCTGGGGCTTTATTTAAACGCCGGAAGAAAAGTCACGAAGTTATGTAGCTACAAACGCATCGGCTGTTTCTTCGCACAGCAGCAAATGACCAAAGCGCGATTAGGCTTGTAATAGTTATTCAAATTTTTCTTTATTTATTTCAGTTAACAACTACTACGGGCACTGTAAACAATCCCGGGAATTGGGGCCCACTACGGCAATGAGAACGCTAATAATCTTTGGAAGCGTCGGCTATGCAGCACAATTTTATATGCCTATAGAGAAAAGTTACAACGCACTAGCTAACACAAGTATTTTTATTTAAGAATGCCTTTTGCCTATCCACTAAGCTTACAGCAACTTTTTTTGTTATTTGAATGTACTGCCTAAAAATTAAAACATTGGAATTGGTTCCTAATATACGAATAGTGGAACAAAAAACCGTACAGGCAGAGAACAGCGATTGTGAAGAAGCACGAGAAATTATTTCTAAAGTGGGGGATTTTTAACTAGTTATTTTCGGGAGAAGAGCGAAATCTGTACAGGTGCAAAGTGCCAACATGGGTCGTAGATTAATATATGAAAAATAAATGCGCTGAATGAATTCAATACTGTGCAGAACGAGTTCTCACCGCAGCTGCCGAGATATTTTAATATTGCTGCAAGTTGAGGCGAATAATTTCGGAGCGGGGCACATGCAAACACCTATACCCCAGTCGGTTTCTAGGGTTACTCGTTCACCTTCTCGCATTCCTGCACACTCTGCTGTCGAAGCTGGCGGCGCTGCCACAACTAAGAGTTTCGTCGGGCATTGCCTTTAGGAGCAGCCGCCGCCGCCGTAGTGTGCCGGACTCCTCCGCTCTCGACATGCACTCGCCTCTTAACGGTGACCCCACGTCTCATCATTGCAGCTACCTTTCGAAGGATCCAAGCGGTAACCCCGGGAAGGGTGTTAGACACACTATGGTTCCACTGACGGCCGATGAAGGCGTCAACGATCAACTTAACGAACAGGCGCTTAACAGGTGCGCTGGGTATTGAATATGCAGGGAAATGGCACGTCCTCGAGACGCATTCGCAATACCGCTACCAACACACTTGCGAAGCTTCAGAACAAGTGGTGCACGAACTATTCATTACTCCTTGCGTTGGTTGGGTGTTAATAAAGTGATTTCATAGAAAGCGCAAAGAATATGCTTTGTAAACAAAGAAAATTGGTATCAAATAATCAAATGCTCCTGGCAGCGTGGGGTTGCCAGCAGCCCAGAGGCAACTGTGTGTTCTGTTGAGCTTAATGGCTCATAAGGCCACCATGCGGCAAACAAGAGGTAAAGTTCTCTTCAAAATTTTATAAAATTGTTAAATCGGATGGGTGGTGTGGAGGTCATAAAACTAAAAACATGACGTCTACAAGGGAAGGACATTTTATAAATGACCACTAGTAATAGTTTCAAAGAGGTTCAGGTAACCTCAGTGACCATCCTTAGCTGGGCAAGCATCTCCAGGCTCCCGGCCAACCAAATAAAGACCTCAGCCTTCTTCTCAGGTGTAAGACAGTGGCTGAGGTCTCTGAACAACGACTACTTCCTTTAAAAGCCTAAAAACAAAAAAAAACATGCCTACAAATGCATTATCACTCATGAGCACTGCTGAGTGAAAAGGGATGCATTCCTTATAAGATTGAGTGAAGTAGTTTTCCTTACCTTTCGGAGTTTTGAACGCGACAATAAACTGTGGCTAAGGGTGAGTTCCTGTCCACATTTTTCCCATAGGGGCTTATCTTGTTTTGCTAGCGGAAAATTGTGTGTTCGGTTAGTGCGTACAATGCGATGTCGACATCAGATTGCTTGTATGAAACGTTTCTAGTTTCTGCATAATTTTCATTTTCCCAAGATAGCCTCCACAAAATGTAGTTTGTTGTTCACTTCGTTTTCCCAAGGAGCTTGCCATTTATCTTTCAGCATAGCGTTTATTAACTTCATGCAGTCTCTATGGGGCATGTTGACATACTTGATTTCACCCCTGTAAGCTGAAATGAGCACCTGTCTGCTCTCTCATTTTCCTCTATCCCGATATGGCTCGGCACACCGCAGAATATTATCCTGTGACGTTCTATCGTGATTTTTTGTGTGTTGTGATTTATGCTTCTAACCAGGGGCTCAGCTGAGTTTCTAGAATGGATCGCATGGAGTAGGCTCAGTGAATCAGTGTAAATTACGCTGCTTTCACTATTGTAATTCATTATACTGCCCACAGCTACACACACTGCACAGTATTCAGCTGTGAAAATTGATGCATAATTTGGCGGTCTTTCTATTTTCCCCCTTTTCCCTTTTACTGCAGCACTCCGGACATATTCTTTCGACTGTGAGCCATCGGTGTAAAATTTTGTGTATCTGGCATATTTTCCATTAAGTGCCATGTATTCCTGTAGTATGTGCTGATGAGGTATTTGTTTTTTGCGAAGGTGTGTTAATGTGAAGTCACGCACAGAGCGTTGGCTGTACCGCGGCAGGAATGGATTATGTCTTAGGGTAATTTGAGGTGGGGCATCCAGCCATCCCAAATCTTCGCATTTATGTTCAAAACGCAATGATAGAAATCTTATTGACTGGGGCTTATTACTGAAGAGAGCCTTAGAAAGGCACTTTGAGAATATTGGATATCACAGGTGTTTCGGTAAGGACTTTATATTTAGTACGTGTGCGCCCATAAGCATAGTTCTCCTATCTGCGAGGGGCGGTTCATCTGCTTCGGCGCAGAGACTATTCACGGAGGATGTTCTGTATGTAACAGTTGAAAGACGCAAACCTAGGTTCTGTACCCGATCTCGTCGTTTAATATAGAATGGTCTTGCAGATCCATACACTACGTATCCGTAATCTAAGGCAGAGCGTACTATAGAGAGGTATATTTGTAAAAAAACATGTTCTATCGGATCCTTAGTGTTTTCGTGAATGAACTTTGAGTATGTTCAGGGAGTGTGGGGCCTTCTTCTTGAGAGCATTTATGTGAGCTAGAAATGGAGTTTTTTTGTCAAATATAACGCCTAGAAATTTAGGTTCATTTATTACAAGCAGTTAGCTTTCGTTTAGGTGTGAGGTCGGGTTGGCTTGTAGGCCTCTTTTAAGCGAGAACAGAGCAGCCACTGTTTTCTGTGTGGAATACAGGAACCCGCATCTGTCTGCCCACGTTACTAGCTTGTTTATGGTCAATTGTATTGGCATCTCGTCTCGCATGCTGCTACGGTTAAGGAAGTGCAGGCTATTTGAAGATCGTCGTTGTAGACTTAATACATAATGGACTTTGGGGTCAGTTTAGGTACGGAATTCAAGTTTATAATAAAAAGTGCGGTGCTTAATATACAACCCTGAGGTACTCCATTTTGTTGTATGAAGTTCATATAGAGGGCTGAGCCTAGACGTATATGATAAGAACAGTTGGAAAGGAAGTCATTCAAGCAGTTCACCCTATCACGGATGCCTAAGCTTCCTCAGTCGCGGAGTATTCTAAACCTCCAGGTTGTATCGTATGCTTTCTCTATATCGAAAAAGACGGAAACACAGTGCTGATTGTGTAAGAAAGCGTCTGTGAATGTATTTTTGAGGCGAACTAGATGGTCTGTTGTTGAGCATGCCTTTTTAAAACTGCACTGAGGCATGTGAAGAAATTCGCGGGATGCAAGGACGAAAGTTAATCTTATATTCAAGAGACTTTCAAAAGATTTGGTGACACAGCTTGTAAGGATTATTTGCCTATAGCTACTAGGGGATGTTGTGGCTTTCCGGGTTTAAGCAATGGTACTATAACGGCTCTTCACCGCTACTCAGCTATCTTACCTTCTATGAATATTTTGTTAAATAATTTAAGAGTGCCTTTGCGGCAAGCTGGCAAAGATGGGCAAGCATTTCGTAGCGTATCTGGTCGGGTATTGGACCAGATTAGATTATTGCACTTTTCATTAACACCTCCACTTGTTTGAAGCCTTTGTTTTTCGGCTGTGCTTTTGTAATTAAAAGGACTGCGTATAGGCTGACGCACATGAAACTACAGCGAAATGCTTCCCAAATACGTATTCCTTTTCCCCCATGCTTCTTTTTGTGTCAGGCGTTGTCAGAAAAAATTGGGGATGGTGAGAAGTTGCCATTTGATAATGGAAACTGCTTCTAAATTTTTTAGATGTGACTTGACTTTTAACATAAGACATAACTCTAACACAATGCTCTTTCGGCACGGCGACGGATGTACCGAGCTTGAGCTCGGTACGTTCTTACGAGTTATAAAACCGCCTTTCTCTGAGGCGGCCGCGAGGTACCGTGTGACTGCAATCTGTCGCAGCATGCACCACGCTCCGAAAGCAATGCGCCATGCGTCAGGAGATGATGTCATAAAAGTGCGCAACTCCTTTTTGAGGAACTGCAATAATTTACTTCACATCCTGCAAGCAGCGCTGTTCAGGATGACCAGAAAAAAGGTGATGAACAGAAAAGATCCTGGCAAAACATTTCCCGCTACGCTATTTCAGTACTCAGCTCATCCATATTAGTGAATAAATTACCATGATGACGGCGGAGGCGACTTGTGCAGAACAAAAATAACGGAATAAGGTCTCAAAGCACGCCAAAATGTATATACGGTACTGGCTAGAAAAGTGCTCGGCGACAAGCCCACCGGTTCGTTAAAAGGTGCTTCCAAGGTAGTCGGGTTCCATCCTGTTGAAATGCAGAAAATATCCTGCGTTACTTCAGTAGACGCCGCCGTTTGTCTCCGTAGATAGGAGTGCTAAAAAAATAGCGATGCGTTTCATAAAGTGTGCCCCTCAGGGGCCGGTTTGAGGGCCGACTGACATATTCTTGATAATCGAACAACGGCGGCGCCTTTCGTATTGCACCAGGCATTGTGGTGTTCATCTGAACTGTTTAATTTTTCTTTGACAGAAAGCGTTTGCTGTAATTGTCAGTGGGACAAACTCAAAGGGGATGTGCAGCAATAAAAGCCACCTTCCCATTTCCGCCACCTTGCACATTCTCAAACTCTGTTGCCCCCGCAGGGAGCATCGGTTAAAACCGATGTTTGTGTGCTGTGTGACGCCACAGGCCCCGAGCAATCGTGCTTAGCCGTGCGTGGCAGCGCCGTATAAGGAGAAAAGAGCAGTCTCGTGGTTGAGGCCAGAAGAGTGGAGAGTTGGGCTTTTTTGTTCATGATCATGCTGGGAGCAGCGCCAACACAGGACAGCGCCTTCGTTGTGTTCTCGCTCCGTCCGGTGTTAGCGCTGTTTCCAACATGATCGTGGTCGAGCCAATCTCCAGTGTTTGGACTTTTAAGGCCTCTCGACGGAGGCAACACACCACTTTCGCTCCCGCTTCCTAGAGGCGGCACCTTCCGACTGACCCGCCCGGGGGAAATCGGCAATCGCCTTTTCCAGTGCTACCCTCCGTCGTCTACCATCCTACCTTCTTTCTGACAATTGTCCTATCTCCCACTCTCTTCTTGTTTTTTTTTTGTTTTTTTCCCAGAGTTAACCTTCTGTGGCTAACTACCCTGTGCCACTCCCTATTTCACATAATTCATTTTCACTCCGTTGGACCTGGAGCGAGCGACATTCCTAAAGCGAAAAAGCTGAAGTGACAATGGAGCGGATTCGTTCGCGTTGTTCAGCTGACCGAGTGACCGCCCGACATACGCTGTCAACGTCCTGCCGTTCTCCATCGCCAGACGCCTGAACCACGTGTGACGGCGCGAACCACACGTGACATCTGGTGGATGTGCTGTGTATCGCACACCATGCTCCGGACCCCTCCAAAAAATGGGGCTCAAGCCCGCATGAGTCGCCGGCCATCGATGTAACGCCTATCCACCTCGGCTGGACGTTGACTGCGGACGTCAGGCGGCCAGTAGATCAGCCGAACAACGAGAGCGCACCCGCTCCACTGTCACTTCAGTTTCTTCGCTTCGCGAATCCCGCTCGCTCGATGTCCAACTGAGTGCAGACGAAGTGTGTCATTACGGGACGCAGATCAAGGTCGACGAGAGATATCACAAAAAAACAGCTTTTATTACTCCGGATGTGCTTTGGACCTCGTTCTGCATCGGCTACTTTCCAACGACTCGTGTACACTGCCCTGGCCGATTTGAAGTAACAGATGTGCCTGTCTGCCTTGACGACGTTGTCGTCTTTGCCCCGACTTTCGCAGAGCACCTTCGGCGCCTCTAAATGGTTTTGCAAGCAATAAGATCTCCTGGGCTCACTCTAAAAATTGAGAAATTCCACTTCGCTTACACCGAGCTCAAGTTCTTGTGGCACGTCGTGAACCACACCGACGTGCTGCCGGATCCTGGGAAAACCCGAACTATTAGACACGTACAAGCGCTAAAAAACAAGGACAGAGAAGAGACTTGGACAACACGAGCGCTTACTTTCAACTGAAGGTTTATTGATACACAAGCACAATTTTATACACCTTGCTGCATGACGTCAGCCTGATAGCCCTGCCGACATCACGTGGCTGCTCCCAAAAACATTATTTCCTTTTTAGTCAGTGTGACAGATGGTGCGCTGACGCAGGATGGACCGGCTTTTCTAATCAAATCTGCCTCTATTATCTCTCTCACATCCTGACAACTATGTTTGGCCACAATCTTGCATGCGCTGAAGACAGGTTTACATGGTTTCTTATTCTTTACAGCACAATCATGACAATGTTCAGAAAGATTACCGTCTCTATAATTGCCTACCTTCCTCCTGTGTTCCAGTAATCTTTCGTTCAGACATCGGCTAGTTTGACCGATGTACCTAGAGCCACACGATAGAGGAATGTCATAGACCACACCAGAAACACATGGTACAAAAGGATCCCGGTGCTTGATACCGCATGGTTCTTTACGCTTTAGAAAAGGATTAGTCAACTTGACTAGTTTTTTCAACTTCTCAGGCGCCGAGAACACTACTCTGACGTCACTGCGTTTCGCAATCTTCTTTAGGCGATGGGAGGTGTTGTGCAAATAGGGGATGACTACCGTTCTGTTTCCATCTGTCAGCGCACCATCTGTCACACTGACTAAAAAGGAAATAATGTTTTTGGGAGCAGCCACGTGATGTCGGCAGGGCTATCAGGTTGACGTCATGCAGCAAGGTGTATAAAATTGTGCTTGTGTATCAATAAACCTTCAGTTGAAAGTAAGCGCTCGTGTTGTCCAAGTCTCTTCTCTGTGCGTGTTTTTTAGCGCTTGTACGTGTCTGCTATGAACCAACTAGCTCAAAGGTCTGTGCTCCCGAACTATTGCCAGCTTTCCGCCGCCACCGGACGAAAAAGCCATTTTCTTGGGTTGTGCTCCTATTACCACCGCTTCGCGAAAAACTTCGCGCGCATCACCAAACCTTTGACGCGCCTGACAAGAACGGACATAGCAATCACATGGGACGCACCGTAAGCAAATGCATTCCGTGACCTTCAACGCCTCATGCAGGCACCACCTGTTCTCGATCACTTTAACGAAAGCATCGACACGGAGCTCCATACCGATGCCAGTAACGTAGGCTTAGATGTTGTTCTCGTTCAAACCCAGGCGAATCAAAAACTCGTCATCGCATATGCAAGTCGATGTTTGTCGAAAGCCCAATCGAACTAGTCCGCAATCGAAAAAAATGGCTCGCCATCGTATGGACAAAATCGAAATGCAGGCCATACGATTGTCGAGAACCTTTTAAGGTCGTCACAGATCATGATACGCCTGGTGCTGGCTCGCGACCCTCAAAGACCGGTCCGCCTGCCTCGTAAGTTAGGGTCTACGGCTCCAAGAGTACGACATGACAGTAACGTAGAAGCCCGGACGCAGGCACTCGGACGCCGATTCTCTCTCTCGCGCCCCGGTCCGTCCTCCAAGCGATGACTCTAATTATAACGGTGTCTTCTTGCATGCGCTTAGTACCACCTGCGTCGCTGAAGCCCACTGCGTCGACCCAGAACTTCGAGACCTCAACAACAATCTGAATGGTACGAACCCAATAGCCGCGAAAGCTTTAAGGCGTGCGCTGCCGTCACTATGCATTCGCAGTTGTGTTCTGGTAAAGAAAATTTTCGCCGCACGCAATACGCAATACCTTATCGTAGTACTGGCGAGCCTGCGCGGTGAGATCCTTCAAGCCTGCCATAATGAACCCACTTCGGGACACACGGGAACAGCCCCCAGTCTCGCCGTAATCCAAGAGAAGGACTAGTGGCCACGTCTAAGGGCTGATGATACCCACTACATCAGAACGTGCCGAGCCTGTCAGTGTCGAAAGGTGCTATCCGCAAAATGAGCTGGATTCTTGCAGCCCATCGAACCACCATCGCGGCCCTTTCAACAAATCGGCACGGACATGCTTGGACCGTTCCCTCCTTCGAACACGGTAGATAAATGAATAATGGTCGCCTTGGAATAGCTGACAAGCTACGCGGAAACATCAGCTCTGTCTACGGGTACAGCCCTCGAAGTCGCCAATCCTTCGTGCATGACATCGTGTTCTGCCAAAGCGCACCTCAGATTCTAATCAACGACCGGGTGCATTCATGGCTGGGCTGCTGCAGCAGATACGGCTTCACAGTCATTCAGCCCACCGAAGAACACCACGCCACACTCAGACTAACGGCTTGACAGAGTGATTGAACAGGACGCTGACCGACATGCTCCCAGTGTACGTCGATCATGAACACAAAACGTGGGACGAACTGTTCCCCTATGTAACCTTCGCGTATAATACGGCCATACAACGGACAACGCACATGTCCCCGTTCCGCATCGTTCACAGCCCAGAAGTAACGACGATGCTCGACCCCATGCTACCGTGTGTACACGACTCCAGCCCACACACTGATGCCCACCCCTTCTTCGAACGCGGCGAAGTGGCTCGTTAACTGGCCAAGGTGCGAACTGAGGGCCAGCAACTCTGGGGTGCCGAGCGATACAACCGCCACCGTCGTGTCGTCCATTATGCACACGCAGACCGTGTGTGGGTCTGGTTCTCCATTAAGCGACAAGGTCTCACCGAAAAACTACTCCACCGCTACTCCGAGCCCTTCCCAGTAATGAGGCCATTAGCGACCTTCATTACGAGGTCATTCCGGTTGGTTTTCAGAAGTCCCGACGACCCATGCAACCTGAGCTGATCCATGTGGACCGTCTCAATCCCTATTACTAGAGGTGGTGTGACTCAGCCATACGGCTCAGGGCGGGCAACACATTTCCTGCCTTATGTTTTCCGCGTCACTCTCTGAGCATCGGCACGATGTTTATTTCGCCCGGTGAGAAATGTTTCATCTTCATTCCGTAGGGCCTCGAGCGCGCGGGATTCGTGAAGCGAAGAAGCTGAAGTGACAGTGGAGCAGATGGGCTCGCGTTCTTCGGCTGACTGACTGACCGCCCGACGTCCGCTGCCAACGTCCTGCCGTTCTCCTGCCTCAGACGCCTGAACCACGCGTGACGTCGCCAACCACTCGTGACAATATTATGCCCATTTCTCTGTCAGCTGTTTAATGGTGTTAATATGGTCAATTGTCGAATATTCTTTACGAAAGCCTGTTGACCATTTGGTTGATTGGAGTGAAAGGTTGTCCTGACTCTTTCTTTGATAGCTCCGCTAGTTCTATTCTTCTGCAGAGTTAGACACCTTCATGCTTTAGCGTGATCAGATCTTTTTTGTCCTCAGAATGCTTGCCGGTATCCTGTCGAACCATCCTACCGCCTCATTCTACGGCGCACTCCGTAAGGATAGCTGTGGCATTTTTGTTGATTGTTTCAACATTATGGTCGTCTTTTTTAGTTAAAGCCGGAAATCGTGTCTGCAGCGAAATCCTGAATTCCTCCTCTTTCCCTCTTAACGCTAACTCATTAATTGCCTTCCGCTTCACTAGCTTCCTCCGTTCCCTCTTGAAATCTAAGTTACTATGACACCTTATTACCAATCTGTGGTCGCTACAACGCACCTCACCGAGGATTTCCACATTTTTGCGATGCCAAGGTGAGCGCATAGTAATTATTAATTTATTTATTTGTACCTCACAGGCCCCGAAAAGCATTGGGTGAGGGGGCAAATCGAAAAAAGGAATATGCAGAAGCAAAAACAACAATAATATCGCTACAAGAACGCGGTACAAGGCAAATAGATGAAAGGAACAGGAAATTTGTACAAAACCCACTTAAAATCACATCAAACACGAAATTGGAAAGAAAAAAAAAACGAAAGATGAATATGTGAAGAAAAAAGTCTATTTGATTTTTAGTCTCATCATTGGGGCTCTCCCAAGTCCACATCCTGCTTCATCGTTTGCAGAAGGTATTCATGATCCGTGAGTTCGTGATCATGCGGCACCCACAAAAAATCCCTTCGCAATTTACGACGCTGTCCCAGCAGACGATGCCTTACTGCAAGCACAAATGCTTTCGTGTTACCGCACTTTAGTTGTCATACGTGCCTCCTTGAAGTTTTGCCACGTTTTTCCGACACGGCCCTGGCACTTAGCTATATAATGATTTAATAATAATTTCTACCACCTGTGGATCTTTAATGTGCACAGACATCGAGCATTGAGAGACTTTCTAATCGCTATTTGGAGGAGTTGGAGGCAATTCTGCACAGCGAGGACACCGAGCAGCAAAGAAGTCTGGATGGGAGCACCCACGCTGCAGCGCCGGCCAATGGGCTGCCGGAACAGGCGGACTACGCGAGAATCCTAGAATTTAAACTGATTCAATAAAGTTTTGAATTAATAAATCCGATTCGACAAGACTTTCAGGAGTTCGCCTGCGCAGCAGCGCGCTTCCTCCGTACTGGGTGAAGCAAAACCCGGTTGCGCTGGCATTCGCCGCTTATTCAGGCGAAAGCCTCTAATGTTGTCAGCAGAGAGAGAGAGAAAACTTTATTACAACAGGAGTTCGGGGCACGCCCCAGGCTCCCCGCACGAGCCCACTGCCCTCAAGTGTTTATGTTCCTAAGGTCCATAACACTGGCATCCCGGCCGGTGGCGATGGTCTGCACAAGCGCAGCAGGGTCTCCCAGTCCCCCCAGGTCTTGAGGTTCTCTAGGCCCCGCGGAAGAGGGTCCGCCGGCATAGGGAAAGGATGTGCAGGGAAGAGGCGAAGGGTTCTGAGCATTGGGCGCACGTCGGATTGGGGAAGGAGGGATGATCACCCCTTACCCTAGCCCATTGTCAGCAGAAGTGCCACACTTTTGACGGGTGTCCAAGATATGTGAGACAGTTAATATGTAATTTCCTTTCCTCGAATACAATTTTCACATTCTTCATTGCGGCCCCTCTTTCTTCTTCACTCCCACTTCCTCGCTTCCTGTACGGTGTGGTTCGAGTGTCCACCCAGATGACAAAGAATTACTGCGCCATTTCCTTTCCTCAAAAAGCGTTGCGTGCAAAGGGCAAGGCATCGCCGCGAACGAGTGGTGGTGTTCCGTGGACTCCCTGGCAGCGCTACAACACGCTGTCGCGTTCCACTCCTAAACGCGAAGCGAAAGCGTCATTAATTAGCAGTTAATTAGCATTTAGTAAATAATTAGTAATTACCCATTAATTGGTAATTTCTTATTACTTATAATTAGTCATTATGTGTGACGTCATCCAGTGGTGATGCCACCAATGCCACGCAGGCAGTGAAAGCGGTGCGGACAACGCTTTCGCCTCTAAGCACTTTAGGCAAAGTGCCCTGAATTTTTCACAGCGAAAGCTCTAATACCTTTGTATAAGCCTTGTAGCGGGTGCCTACCTGCAGATTCAGGGTGTAGAAGAGTGTTATGTGAAAATATTGGAAGATATCTATAAAGATTACATAGCTACCATAGTCCTTCCTAAAGTCAGCAATAAAATTGCAATAAGCAAAGGCGTCCAGCAGGGACAGACGATCTAGCCAGTGCTATTCACCGCCAGTTTACATGAAGTATTCCGGGGCCTGAAATGCGGATAGTTAGGGATAAAAGTTAATGGAATACACCTATGTAAGTGCGATTCGCTGATGACATCGCCTAGCAGAGTCACTCAGGACATCAAGTGCAAAGCATGATCAATAATTTAGGCAGGCAGAGCAGAACGGTGGGGCTAAATATTAACATGCAGAAAACCAAAGTAGTGTTCAACAGTCAAGGAAACAGCAGTTCGCAATTGGTAGCGAGGTGCTGGAAGCAGTAAGAGAATATGTCTGCTTAGGGCAGGTAACGACCGCTGATCCGCATCATGAGAAGGAAATAACTATAAGGATAAGAATGGGGTGGAGCGCATATGGCAGGTTATCTCAGGTCGTGAATGACAGTTTGCCAATATCCCTCAAAAGAAAAGTTTACAACAGCTATAACTTGCCAGTACTCACCCATAACGCAGAAACATTGAGGCTAACAAAGAGGGTTCAGCTTAAGTTGAAGAGAAAGCAGTGAGCTATGGAAAGAAAAATGATAGGTGTAACGTTAAGAGATCGGAAGCGGGCAGAGTCGGTGAGTGAACAAACGCGGGTTAATGACATGATTGTCGAAATCAAGAGGAAGAAATGGGCTTGGGCAGGGCATGTAATGCGAAGGCAAGATAACCGGTGGTTCTTAAGGGTAACGGAGTGGATTCGAAGGGAAGGCAAACGTAGCAGGGGGCGGCAGAACGTTAGGTGGGCGGATGAGGTTGAGAAGTTTCCAGGGATGCGGTGGCCGCAACTGACAAAGGACAAGGTTAAGTGGAGAGACATGGGAGAAGCCTTCGCCCTGCAGTGGGACTAGTCAGGATGGTGATGATGATGATGTAACGGGTATAACAGCAGCAGTAACGCGTTAAGATGTTGAGGTTGTGGTGTAGGCCAAGTAGAGCTGGTGTGAGTGCCTGCGCGCTCCGGAAATCTCGGAAACGAGGCCGCCAACCTTTCAGCCCGTGGTTCTTTACACCGGGCTCAGGTGGCCTCGGATCGGGGATTCACGAGAGAGTCCATGCACTCATTCAGCGAGCTGGCGCAGGCCTACAGAGCCTCGCACCAACTGTAATCCCCGCCCCGCTCCTCCCTAGATAACACTATACACTTTGGCATAGACTACAGACAGACACTCTAAATTCACACTTTACCCCAGCCCACTATCTTCCCTCCTTCCCCACTACTGCTAGCGCGCTATGCAGAAAACCCTTCGCGTCTTCCCTGCACATCCTCTCCCTCTGCCCGGTGGACCCTGCCCCGCGGGGCCTAGGGAACCTCAAGACATGGGAGGACTTGAGACCCTGTTGCGCTCGGAGGATCCGGGTGTGCAGACCATCGCCACCGGGCAGACGCTGGCACCAAAACCTCTGGCACGAAAACTCTCCTCCAGAACCCCGGACGATCAGGCGACCAACCCCGCGTAAGAGGCCACATCAGCGCTTTCCACATATCATCAAATCACCAAATTCTAGAAACACACTCGCATGACCCTGCCACCACCTCACGGTACCTTGTCGGCCTTATCCAGAGTTATAGGCTACAATTACAGACAGGCTGCCTCATTTCATCCTAATGTCTCTCATGTTTTCACCCCAGCTTCCCCCTCATTGTAACACCTATCGCGTGCCCAAATATACATTTTTCTACCTGTGGTAACGTCCTTTCCCACAGGCAGAACCCTGTCCAATCCTAATCATGCTTCCTGGGAGGCTGCTTTACGTACCGCTCATACCGGCGGCCAGAAATGACAGGTGGATCGGGTTTATGTGAAGCTCAAGCCCGTAGACGCCTGGACAAGTCATCCTGGACGATTTCTCTTTTTTGTTGTCGGATAAAGTTGTTTCCATCCATCCACCGGCCGGGCTGCCGGTGTTATGAACCTTAAGCACATAAATAAGAGTGCAGTGCGGTAGTGAGGATATCCAGGGGCTTGCCCCGAATTCTTTTCGTATAATAAAAGTTTTTCTATTCTCTGTCCGCCGTGAAACTAGCCAGTTACTGCGCCGTTCATTTCATCAAAGCTAACCCATGGCTGTCACTCCTCTTAAGGCGGTGTTCGGGTGTCTACCAACAATTACTGCATCATTTTTTCTTTCTTCAAAAACCACTAAAATATTTATTGACCATTGATTAGAGGTGGACGACGTCATCAGAGAAGACTCCTGGGGATATAAAGAACCACCGCTGTCCCCGCTCCCCTATTGCCATTGAACTGAATGGTGACCCGGTTCCTGAGGTTGGAACCCTCCGTGTATTGGGCCTGCACATCCAGAACGATGGAAAAAACAGCACCACCCTCAAGGAACTCAAGCAGGTTGTAGGCGCGATATCGCACCTCATCCGCAGGGTTTCGGGACGTCATAGAGGCATGAAGGAGCGCGACCTATGTCGCCTCATTCATGCCTTTGTCCTCAGTCGTGTGCTGTACACTACTCCATACTTACAACTATCCAAACATGACATAAACGCTTTGGATGCTTTGATTCGCAAGGCATCCAAGGTAGCACTTCATATTCCCCTCAACACACCCACAGACAGATTACTAGGCCTGGGCCTCCACAACACGATCGGGGAACTGGTGGAGGCCCATCGACAGGTCGAATACTTCAGGCTCACACAAACTTCCACAGGTCGGTATATCCTGGACTCCCTCGGCATCAGAATACCGGCCAACGACCCAACCCTCCTCGCCATCCCACGACCCCTTAACCGGGAGCTTCTCAGCAGGCCGCTCCCGAGGAATATGCACCTGTCTCACCATGAGCAGCGCCGCAGAGCCCGTGCGAAGGCACTCCATCGAGCGTACGGCTCCCAGCCGGACTCCGTATGGGTGGACGCTGCCTGCACGGGTGATGAAGCGACAGCAGCTGTGGTGTACTCCTCTTCATCCACCCTCCTCACACTACCTCTCCCTCCAGACGCGTCCCCAGAGACTGCAGAGGAAGCCGCCATTGCACTTGCTATCACTCGTACGGAAGCCCGGTGTATTTTAAGTGACTCGAAAACTGCGATTTTAAATTTTGCTCGAGGCCGAGTTCATGTCCCTGCTTTTGACATACTGGACTCGCCTGATGCACCCCCGCCCCGCCATATGGAGCTGATATGGGTGCCTGCGGAATTCCGGAAACGAGGCTGCCAACCTTTTAGCCCGAGGTTATTTAAAGCGGGCTCAGGTGGCCTCGCATCGGGGATTCCCGAAGGAGCGCATGCACACATTCAGTGATCTGACCCAGGCATACAGAGCCTCACGCCAGCTCTTTCCCCGCCCAACCCCTCCCTAGATAACAAACACGCAACACTCCGGCGGAGACTACAGACACACACTATCCCCTCACCCCTTAATCTAGCCCACTATCATCCATCCTTTCCAACTGCCGCATGTGCCCTATGCTCAGAGCCCTTCGCTTCTTCCCTCCACATCCTTTCGCTCTGCCCGGCGGACCCTCCCCCGCGGGACCTAGAGAACCTCAAGACCTGGGAGGACTAGGGGACCCTGCTGCGCTTGGTGGACCCGGCCGTGCAGCCCATCACCACTCGCCGTGCTGCCATTGTTATGGACCTTAGGAACATAAACACTTGAGTGCAGTGGGGTCGTGCGGGGACCCTGGGGCGTGCCCCGAATTCCTGTTAAAATAAAGTTCTCTCTCTCTCTCTCTCTCTGAAAATTCTCTTAGAACCGCAGGAAAAAGCAGTAGGTACAATAAAGTTTTCCCTTCCTTCCTTCCTTCGCTGCGCATCTGAGCCGTACCACAATTAAAAGTTTGAAAAGGAGAGACAAATATGTGCCATAGTGAAGAGCTCCGCAAAAGGCCCCTGAGTTTTTTGCAATACCAGCGCAATTTAAAGATCACCAGTTGATCGAAATATTAGCGGAGTCATCCGTTACGGCACGGCTTTTCCTTTTAAGGCGAAAGCCTTATTTAGCCTCATTACAAGAAAAGCCGGCGGTGGGATTAGTGTTTTAGAATGTGTAATCGCCGATGGTATACAAAATCCCAGCGATTACAATCTCATCGATTGAATAATTTTTGTTTTCAATAGAAAAGACTTTGCTGCCCGCGCCCTGGCACGCAGGACTGGAAGACGTGGTGCGGCGCGTCTGAGGTTAGAGGCTGGCTGGCAGTCCTTCACTGGTAGCGGACTCTTACGCCAGATGGATGGTGGTGCGCTGAGGTTCAGGTTCCGTGCTTCTTAGCAGGGCCTCACAGGCTTCCCTGCTCTCAATATTTTTGCCCGCCCCGGGAGGATTTGTGCACTCGCGAGAGGGACCCTCAACCAGCAATGGCAAAAACTACAGTGACGTCATCAAGCGGCTGTAGGACGCGCACGGCAAGCAGAGCGCCCCAAAATTTTAGAATGTCATGTAAATTTGATGCGTCTTATATACCACCTCCGCCCCCTAGCTTAATTACCTCACTGCTGCAGCACGGTACAATCTTAGGCGCCCTCGAGAAGTGCGGAATTGGAGGACGCCTACTTCAATGGATTGTAAGTTATCTGAGGAACCACGCAATGTACATGGCGACTGATAAAGGTGCCACAACAGATCATCTTGTCACGCATGCGGTTCCCAAATGAGGAGTGTTTAGTCCAGCATTTTTTTAGTCTCGTACTAATCGACCTATTCGAAGAACTTCCAAACACAGTTTAGGTATTCGCGCACGCAGACGACATCTGCATATGGGCATAAAGTGTTACGCGTCCCCCATTGCAAGCGAGATTGCAGCGTTCTGTCTCCATGGTGTCTGCCTACACTCGTCGTCAGGGACATGAGCATCGCCAACTAAAAGCGTCTTCTTAACAAGCTTTTACACGAAAGTTGATAACGTGGTACCCTTTCACAATGGCCGGTCATGCCATTTCATACGTGGCCCACTATAGACTCATAGGTGTCACTACACAGCACAGCGTCTCCTGGACGAAGCACATCTCTTTGCTGAGAAAATATAGTGGACAGCGTTACAAGCAGCATACGGTTTATAACTGGCTTATCCGGGGGTCCATCTGAGCGATCGTCGCCTGAACAGTGCGCCTGTTCTTTCGGGGACAGCACTGACTGCCCTGCGAACATTGGAAAGGACTCAGGCTCGTGCTTTTAGGGTGTTCTTCGTATTACCATGCAAGGCTTCGACATGGGACCAATTTTATGACGCCGGCCCACGCCTGACTAGCCCGTACTTATTTCCGACAGGAGTCAGTACAGGCGCGTTTGCGACGCCTGACCATGCATGACCACTGCCCCGGGACCAATATTATCAGTGCGCGCCCAGACACAGACATTTCGAAAGCCATATAGAAAGCAAAGCAATTTGATTCCTGCGAATTACACGCTCCGCCAGGTTGCTAAGGTGCAACTGTGGATATTTCCAGCTCCCAACATGCGTGTCATACTCCCAGAAATTCCAAAAAAAGTCGTACGTCGCGAGAGTGGGACTGAAGCAATCGTGCTATCTCATCCATGTACGGCGACTCAGAAAATGTGTTTGTCGACGGCCCAGTGACGAACACCTCTTGGCAGCAGTGGTTACTGTGTATGGCAGTGCCTTCAGCCACCAATTCAGGCTCAAGCATAGAGCATCATCGACGGCAACCAAATGGGCAGATACACGAGAGGCCATTCACTACATTGGTCAACAGACCGCAAACAACCGGACTATATTCTGCGACTCAAGACCCGCATTGCAGGCCACAATAACACGCATGTAACCAGGGACTGCGAGCAGCTGAAAGGACAAATTGTACTTATACTTGCTGAGGCGCTGCAGCGCGGCCACACAATCAGGCTTCAGAGGACAGCCAGACAATGCGGTGTAGAGAGAGATGAGAGCCTGCGCCGCATTCTAAGCTGGCTCATACTTATCGGACTTCCAGCCAAGTCTCATTCTCAAGAAGTGACGCAGCAGCCTTGCTGGCTAATTCAATGCAGGCTGCCATGCAACTGGAATGGAACGATGCAAACCACAAGCAGGACCACATCTCTCGGCTTGACGATGGTTCGCGACTTCACCTACGAAGGATGTTATGCGACGTGAGGGTCCATCGAACCGCTCCATCGAATGCGGTTCGCTGTAGCATACACTACAAGCTACTTACACAAGAATCGAGTTGAAGCTAGGCCTAACTGCTTGAGATGTAGTCATCTGGATACAATACATCACATTATTTGCGAGTGCTCTCACTACAGTTATACGAGGAGGGCTTTAGAAGAAACTCTCAGACAGTTGAATGAATGCCCAATCCCTAACCGAACGCAACTGCTGGCTGGTGGGCTCAGAAGGCTGTTTTAACGTTTATTTTTTTCTGTGAAGTAGGCCTATATGCCCGTCTGTGAAGCTTGCATGTGCTGTGCTGTGCGTGTATATACACGGTATACAGTGCGGACCACAACGTTTATACGCGTTTGTGCCGGGACGTGTGTCTGTGTACTTTAAGCGGTGTCCGCTTTCAGTGCACACCCGTTAGTGCCGTGATGTGAGAGCGTGCAGAGCACTTCAATGCTGCCGGGCGAGGCGTGTGTGCGTGTGTGGGTGTGGGTGTGAGCAAGACATCGTCACGAGGAAGACAAGCGCGCCATGTGCTGCATGTTGTCTCGTGAGATGAGTGCCGTCCAGTGTGAGCGTAGTATCCTGTAACCCAGCAAGCAATTTACTGCATTATGACATCATCACCCTCCACTCGCACTCTCACTCTCCTTTTACTTACCCTTTCCACTTGCTCAATGCGGAGTGGCAGGCCAGGGTCACCTTACCGTCGGCCGACCACTTCATCTTTCCATTAATTAAATTAACTTTTCACTCTCTCACTTCCTCACTGTTGTGCCAGTATTTGCGGCTACATTCGTACGAAAATGTGAGCAACCGTTCGTCGAGCAGCGTGCCGGGTGGGTGGTATCTAAGGATTTCTCTTTGCACATAGCTTACATGTTCTAGCCAAGTTGCAGGTTAGTTTGTGACATGGATTCAAACCGAGAACATAAGCACCTTCAGTTGTATGCCTTCTCAGGCCTTACGTCTGCCTTTAAGGAGCGGTTTAGGTGACCACCAGGATGTGAGACAGTTTTTGCGCCGTTTCTATTCCTCAAAACCAATTTTCGTGTTGAAATTGTGACGCAACCGTTCCTCGTACACCATTGCGGGTGGTGTCAAACGATTTCCCGTTCCATTTAGCATACACTTCTCAGTCAGGTGGTAGTGATGGTGAAAACTTTATTTACTGAAGGACAAAAAGAAAAGACAATTGTGATGCCAGCGCTGTGGCATTCCGGCTGCTGGTCGTGGCCTCCATGTCATGCCTGGCTGTGACTTCCGCTGCCCAAGTCTGATGCCGCAGTTCAACATATGGCTACGAGCTGCCTAAACCAGCTTGCCACAGCTGGGGACAGTTTAGGGGTGGGAGGGAGGGGACGAAAGCGCTGGTCTTGAACAAAGAATGTGGGCGCAGTCTAATCGGCAATGGCTGCAGAGCGTGCATTTGGGTCAGGAGGCACCAGGTTGAATCAGGGCAACGCGTGCAGGAGAGAGGAAAGTGTGGGCGTGCTAATGACGCCACGTGCTTTGCTGGAGCTTAGACATGGACCTGTGAGGGGGAGGGAGGGAGGGATAGGCGGGAGTTGTGGGGATGAGTGGTGATGTAATGGAAGGTTATAAGGGAGTCACGAGTGTACATCCCTTAGTGGAGGGTGCCAGCTGGGTCTGTCATCACGCGAGCGATAGAAATTGCCCCCTCATTTCCAGGGTGTCCCGCATGAGCCGGAACCCAGCGGCGTTGGATAGGATGGGAACGGGGGGGGGGGAGGGGGGGAGTGCTCAAGGATCCTGACCGCAGAGGAAGAGATTCAACTGTGAAAATTTGCGGACTGCTGTCTTCAAGTCGCTGAATATGAAACGGACCGGGGTGACGGCAATGGCGAGGGCAATGGCTGCTTCCTCCGCAGCAGTGTGGGTGAGAACAAGGAAAGTGGCGACGGAGAGAGGGGAAAGTGTATGGAGATGGTGACCAGGGCGCAAGCAGAATGGGAAAGGCGTGGTGCCGCATCAACGTACACAGCGTCGGACTGTGTGCCGTGCTGGCAACAGAGGGTGAAGGCGCGGACAGATTAGAGGGCGGCGTGATGCTCGGGGTTCATTAGAAGGTGGTTGACAGTAAGCATGGAGAATATAAAGAATAGTAATGGGTGGGTGACACAGACGGGGGAAGTAGGGGCCAAGCGGAGGGAAGAAAGAAGGGCCCTGCCAGGGAGTACGAGATAGGCGGTCGAGTTTTGCCGTGCGAATGGCTTCCGCAAGTTCGAAGAGTATTGTCAACAACCATCACCAGCAGACGGTAAGGTGGGGTGGAGGTGCGTACCCGAGAGCCGACTTGTAGGCTTGTCGGATGAGACAGTTCACCTTATCTTGCTCGGCATGAAAGAGAAAGATATATTGGAGGGAATAGACAAGGCGGCTTAGGACCAAGGCCTGCACAAGACGACGGCGGTCGTGCTCGCGCATGCCGTGGTGCCGGTTAGCGACACGGCGGATAAGCCGGACTGTCTGGTGGACGGCGGTATAAAGCCGGAAATGAGGGTAGTGCGCTTTCCTTTGGTTTGGAGAAGACGACAGAGAATACAGAGGCTGGAGACAGAAAAGATGGGATGCGCGTTAATAATGACGCTAAGAGTGGGGGACAAGCGAGCTCACTTTTTGGATCGCGGTCGGGCAGCCACAAAGTGAAGTAAGTGCGGCTTCAGGCCGCCGGCCTCTTTTCGCGTGCGCCATTAGCAGAATGGAAGAATTCTGTGTATATCTGCTTACTGTACTCCTGTGCAATGCTGCTTCTTGTACAATACTGCTTCCTGTACTCTACAATATTGATACCACCGCACAAACATCAAAGAATGTAAATTAAATGGCAAACAACACCTTATTCATAAGCCACGTTGACAAAATGATGTTTCTTCAACATGTGCTGTGTTAGGTGATGTCCTCAAAAACGCAGTCTGCATTCGTGGTTTTGCATAAGCAAACTGTTTTGCGTGCGCAAAAAGGCTTAGGGGTCTATATATGTACTGCAGTGAAAATGAAGCACTATAGCTCCTATAACTTTCCAAGGCTATCAGACTGCTTTCTAGCACGCACAACAAAATTCTAGTTTAGTGCCTTAGCGCGCCGCTTCATCGGTGTTGCTCACAGCGTTATATATGCTGCCTTTACTTGCTAACTAGCAGAACAGGAAAAAAAGGTACCGGCGACACAATACTGCAAGTGCGCCATTGTTCATACCTGATGTGTTGGAGACAAGGCTTTTTAGCACAAGATATTTCGCGCAAGAATAAAGCATACAAAATACGTAGCCTGCAAATTACAAACTAATTTTCTCAAAAGCTGCATGAGACGACCTTAAAATAAGTGCAATGCTTTCTGTCTAATTGCATGATGGTGACTTCTAGTTGTGCTTTTCGCATAGTCTTGAAACCTGAAATGTGTTCTCCGGAAAGCTGGCTGAAGGCGCATTTCGATCCTTGAAAATAGTAGCTATAGACACCCGACTGTACTCCAGGATGCAGGTATTTCCCCTTGGAATACCTTGATTCCTAATTTATTTTCCTTTTCAGAGGCCCAAATGGAGTCGAGTTTAAAAATGATAAATCCATTATTGTTGCCCTCAAATAAATATTATAAAAAGTCCCCAATGAATTACGGTGCATGAAATCTGATTGTGTTGTTTGCAGTGAATTTTATACTTTTTGTACAGCATTTTTAGGTGATCATAGTACTGTTTTCAAATCACGCCCCACCACTACAACAGGCGAACTGCCAACAGTATTTTTAAGTGAAAATAAAATATTCAGTGCGCCTTTTAGCGGTTTGCCAATGCTTTTGGTGCGGCGTAGCGTGCGTAAGTGTCCGCTAATTCTTAGCTCGAGTAGCATTGTTTCATAGCTCTTTTCAAGCTTCATATCTCATTTCAAGTCTTGCCATCACGATGCACTCGAGCGCATGTCTCCAGACGCCGATGCGAGAAAGAGCACGTGTGTATGAGGAGCTCCCCAGCCAAAGCCGCACACGATATGGCGCAGCCCACGAGGTATATGGCGTAGTAAAAATGAAATTGCTCGCTTCCCTCGTCATGGGCTACGCTGAAATGGCCACTTGATATTCGCTGACGGTAGTGGGCAGTAAGACCATACTCCGCGATGGTCAGCAGAATGCGCCGGTGTTGGTACCTGCGTCAGAAATGACGCTGTGGCCATACTGTAATTCAACAGGCATTCGTTGCCACCGTCCTTATCCTCATGGTGAGCTCTATACTTGTTAGAGGGAGGAGTTAAAAGACCCAAAGAGTGGAGAACTATTGCATGTTGCTCAGGAAAATAATGACAGAGCGCTGTATGCATGTATGCATGGCGCTTCCTATTCGATTACCTGTATATATCGGTGAATGAAAGTGCTTCGGCGGCCGTCGTTAAATCTCTCGTTGCACCCTGGTGACCGTGATTAGTTTTCATAGTTTGTAGTGTTGATGAATGAGAAGTAAAGTCAGTAGCATAAAAATGTTATACCTAAAAGATATGCTCATTAGAAAGTAGAAGAAAAAGTAACCACGCGCCCATGCACTCGCCACTTGGATCCAAACGGACTACCTCCGTGTGACGCGTGTGGCGCTCTAGAAATTAAGCGATTGCGGACTCTGCCTTAATTTCTATTTTCGGGAGCGTTTATGTTACGTGTAATAACCTTGGAAGTGCTCACCATTACCGTACTCGCCCATAGCGGTGTACGTAGGACATCAGGTTAAGCAGCGCAAGTGCAACGATTAACGTGATTGTAAAATAAGACCAGCCGCTGCGCGAGAACCTTGTTTGTTACCTATGGCATGACACTTCCAGAGCCGTGGTCGCCGTTAACCTATTGGCCATGAGGTAATGGTGAGGTTAACCGATTCATCAAGTGCACAAATTAAAAAGCAATTATTGTGTGTGTTTCATCGTTTCTGTGACTGTTGGCGCTTCGCATATGAAACATGTCCCAGTTTTTATCGGGAACGTTAATGGCGCCCAATAGGTACCTTCAAGAACAATTGTAAAGAAGTCAAGAGTTTGATGATGACGAAAAATAAAAGGAACCTGCCAAAATAAAGATGAAATGGCGTTTCGGCTTCCACACGGGAGCCCTGTTCACTGATTAAAGTCAAGAGTTTGACGCAACCCCGTCTGTTCGGCTGCCGTGTTGGAGCCGAAACATCATTTCATCTTTCTTTCGGTCGCTGGTTGTGACATCTTCACGTGTGTTTCCGATTGCGCGCACCTTTTATCGCGATCCTTCAAAGCTTCGAGCTATCGCTAAGTACACGTGCTCCTTCCTATCTTCCGGCCACTCGGCCACTTATAAATACGCCCTACACTTTTGAATAAACGTTTATTTTCCTGGTTCTACTGGCTGTGCGGCTGCATCCCTGGTTCGGCGTTCTGCGGGCACACTATGGATATGCAACACTGGTGTCTCATTTTTTCGTCATGATAAAACGAACAGTGATTGAAAAACATAGGCTGTATTATTTTAAAACGTGTGGGTCGATTTCAAACAAGGACCTCGTCTCAATATTTGATCTATCTAAGAGGGGAAGAGCACCCCTGTAATCTGACCCGCCCACACGTTGACTCATCTACAGACTCTGTTTCGTCGCGTCACAATGAATCGTTTCACCGAGATAAATCGCGTTTATTCTACTTACAACATGCTTCATTGTGCATAAGCTAGAAATTTCAAGTATTTACATCAGCACACCTAAAAAGGTCACTTTTAAAAAGCAGCTGGGCTCTCATAAACTGTTTCATCATAGGATGAGGTTAATTTTTAGTAAGCAGCAAGATGTGTAATGAGGTCAGACTGCTGGGAAGTCTGGAAAGGAAGGTTTGTTATTCAGTAATGACTATGAAAAATTGTCACACCCAGTAAACGTTACGCTGTATAGGATATCTTCTGGGTGCGCTCAGCAAATTAACAACTGCATGAAAATTAATAACGCTATATTTACTCTGGCGTTTTTCTCCAGTTTTCGTGCATACTCATTTTTTTGCGGGGTTTCGGTATTTCCCAGCCACTGGACGTTTAAACTACAATAACACTGACGGGCCCGAAAAACATAACATGGAATCTACACTGGATTTACGAATGGAATAAATACATACGCACCTGAGCGGGTGTAAAATATGAATTGGAGCCACTTGCGTGATGCTGCAGAGATTATCGCTGGCAGCGAGATCCCACTGTGAGGCTGAGGCCGCCTCTTCGTCGGTGCAAGTCGCAGAAAAAGATACGTGGGTTCCTTCCTGTGCTCTTTCGAGGCAGTAAGACGCTTGTTTATTGAAATTGGAGGCTGTTGGGCAACTTTGCAAAGCCTCTTCAATCGAGTGAAAGTAGTTTATAACCTCTCCTTCTGATTCCTTAAGAAGTGAAATAAATGACCAGTCGTTGGTAATACAGGGAACAATCGCACATTTCTTCATGTACTTCTCAAGTTCCCCAAAACTCTTGATGTGGCGTGAGGCGCTCGGTACGGAGCGAACGGCGGTGATACTCGTCTGTACGTAGCTCCCCAGGCACATCATAGACAGACAGCAGAAGGCGGTGGCCAGGCTTCGGTAGGTAGAAGCAGTGCGGGAGGATATGGCAGGGCTTCTGCCCAGAAACGCGCTCACCAAAAATAAAATCGCAGGCTGCAGTTCGTGTGTACTTCTCCTCAATAGGAAGCGGCTGCGAATGCGCAAGAAAAGGGCCACCACAGTTCCAGACGCGAGGAAAGAGAACAAGAACCACCCGAGCGACTCCCACGAGTCCATGAACGCTAAGTTAACAGCTGTTCGGCGGCTTGTAAAGAAGCACAAGCGAGAGGGTGAATAGTGCGCGTATTCGAAAAAGTGTCCCCATTTCAGGAGGGTGCAGCGAATCGGCATAATTACATTATCTATGGGCTTAGCGATCACTCCTTCAAGGGTTTGCGCTTCGTGGAATTCAAGTGTGTTCTTCAAGGCTCGGTAGGCGTCCAGCAGCGCTAACGTCTCAGGCATTTGGTTGAGGTGCGCGACATTAGAGCTCGCATATGGGAATGGGTGGACCGATGCTTTGTACCTGTGGCCTTGAGGAAAAACCTGTTCGGTGCCCCGATCATGAGCGAAAAGCTTGGAAGCCGGAACAATCTCTCGGGTCCCGCAATTCCGAAACGGTCTCTTGGGGCATTGATGTCCGTAGAGTTCACGCTCACAACCTGACAAAGCCCTAAGGAGAAAGCGCGCAGGGTTTCTTCGTGCCGCGACTCAGAAGAAATGAAAAAGCGATTGTTTGGTTCCATAGATAATTGTCTGATCCGATTCGTATGTGGCTTGCTCATACTGGAGAAGTAAGGTACAAACACTGCTTTTTGTACTGCTAGAAAAAGAAGGTTCCGTGCATAGCACTTCTCATCGAACAAAGTAAATTTGCACTCCGTTCCAGGCCCGACTACAATAAAAAATTTTACGGCAGTCGGGAAGTCCTTTACTCGTGCGAAGAGCCTTTGCTTATCTGGAGCAGAGTACATTACGATCGACTGAAACAAGCTGAAGTTTGACGCAGCCATGACACCAAGAAACACTGAGTCGGTATCAGCTACGGTAGGCGGGATTAGAGCAAACATGTTAACGGCAATAAAAGACTTCCAAAGTATGCTTGGCAGACCCATAACCTGAAGTGCTCGAGCAGCGGCAGCCTCGTTGATACTACTCTTTTTGGAAATACCGTTCCTTCCCGTTGAGAGCGCGTATATACAAATCTGACACGTAAGCTGCACAACTGTGATTTGTTTTACAAGGAGGAAAGCTCCAAGATCTGACAGCACTCCTTCAAATGAACTTCTGCTTTCTAAGCTATAGCGTTGCTATGTGGGAAGCACAGAATTTATGCAATTCTAGGCCCGTTCAATCTATTTAGAGCTATTCGTGCCACCTGAGCGCCGGATATCGCCGAATGGACAACAAAGGCTGTGCGTGCAATGTGTTGTTTTACATCGTTACCCCATAATTTCAACATCGATCGCGAGAGATTCTTCCATCCAAATTGCCTTTTTAATAATGTACACGCTGAGTGCAAAGGCCCGCGAATGATGATGGATCCTAATTTAGACAAGGTGCTAAGTTTGATAATGATTGTTTTTGTGGAAGCAAACAGCAAGACATTTCAGAGATTGCCTGGGATGCCTCCAAATGCTGTATTTGTTGTATTTGCATGTAAGAAATTTGAATATTTCAGCGCAGCTGATGTCGATAGACACGTGACATGTATAAACAGGTCCCTTCTAAAATTGGAGGTCCACTCAAATTGTTGGTAGTACACTACGCTCCAATTAGTATTTCAGAAGCTAGCTCCTGTTATGCGGTGGAAAAGTAATAAATATTTCGCTTTTACAAGGTCATTTTTTTTATTTTTGCTTCATCGAGGTGCCTCTGCTCTTTCATTTAAATACAAAGAAAATGACGCCTCTTCAAAAAAGCAACGTCTGCCGTGGCCGTTTCTTCCACGCTGTTTTAAATGGCAGTTGAGCTGAATGGCGTTGCGCTGGTCATTTCCCTTTTTATCTACAAAAAACCCAGTCATAGGCTTATCACCTTAGCCATAAAGGATACGACCGCCTTTAACAGCACGTTTAGCTCTACTGATTGAGAAAACTGTAAAAATAATATGCTGTCCCTCTGGCTCTTTCGAGGTTTCACCTTCTCTATATGGCCTACAATCCATTTTTGAAGAGATGGTTTGGTTTGGTTTTATGGGGTTTAACGTCCCAAAGCGACTAAGGCTATGAGAGACGCCGTAGTGGAGGGCTCCGGAAATTTCGACCACCTGGGGTTCTTTAACGTGCACTGACATCGCACAGTACACGGGCCTCGAATTTCTCCTCCAAAGAAATTCAGCCGCCGCGGCCGGGATCGAACCCGCGACTTTCGGGCCAGCAGCCGAGCACCATAGCCACTAAGCCACCGCGGCGGCCATTCTTGAAGAGATGCTCGAAACATAAATGGCCGACTGCAGTAAATTTCTTCAACAACTTTTGGTGGTCCAAACAAATTCGACAGAGGTATGAAAAGCTGGCACGTTAATACAACACTCGGTAAAGTGGGAATAGAACGCAGATGGCGTCTGAGTGATCCTTTAGTGCACGAAATGCATTCAAGTTCTGTTCTCCACAAATTCATGGCAATATTACCGGAGAAAAGCGATGAACCCCAGGCCGAACATGAAGTGGAACATTTGCTAGAACTTCGCATTACTTCCTTACAATAGTACAAGACAGATAAAAGTCTATCAGGCGTGAAAACAGCAGCTTTATTTCACGATGCGTTCCATCACTCAACTTACGGCGCCCCATTGCAAGCTGTTGGTGTTGAGGCGAAGCCCTTTCTTGGCTCATGAGTGGCGTGGACGAAAGTTGGAGACAGAGGCTGTCAGCAAAAGTGTCCGCACGAACTGTAAATCATAGAAAAGAATAAGAAAAAAATAAAGACTGGGTGGGATCGAACCCAGCCCACCGGCGTGTCACACAGGGACTCTGGCACACTGCCACGACTCACTTTTTTTTCTTTATTGCCTGGCTTTTACACATAACATTTAACAAAACAAACAATCAACAAAACACACTAAACGCTATGTACAAACACACGGCGCTGTCGGGGTCAGCCAGCATGAATCTGGCTTCCTCAGGTTGAAATTCACGCAGATTGCACAGCGGCTCTAGTATCGAGAGCCACTCCGGAGGCTCTGTAGCGGCTTTATGGATGGCCAGAAACCAGTCCACGCTTTCCCGAAAGTTCGGGAAGGTCTTGCGTCTTTGTCACAATGGTAGCCTGCTATTCTGGAGCGCCATATAGAGTGCAGTGGAGGCCTATCGGCATTACTAAGTCAAACGGTACCCCATCCTCATTTTCTACAGATAAGTACCGGATGCCTGACGGGTCTAGTGGTAATTCTTTCTTTAGGGTTCGCTGCAATACATTCCAAAAATAAACCCCTTCTCAACAGTGTAAACAAACGTGGTCTATTGTTTCCTGCTTTCTGCAAATTAAACAGTGCGTTCCCCAGGGTAAAAATATTTCCTTCCCTTCTAATAATTTTTTAACCGGTAAGGTTCCGGTGTCCAGCTTGAAAAGGTTTTTGTTACTGGCGGGACCTGCCTTTTTTCAACATCATCATCATCATCATCAGCCTGACTACACCCACTGCAGGGCAAAGGCCTCTCCCATGTCTCTCCAATTAACCCTGTCCTTTGTCAGTTGCCACCACTGTATCCCCGCAAACTTCTTAATCTCATCCGCCCACCTAACTTTCTGCCGTCCCCTGCTACGTTTGCTTTCTCTTGGAATCCACTCCGTTACCCTTAAGGACCAGCGGTTATCTTGCCTTCGCATTACACGCCCTGCCCAAGCCCATTTCTTCCTCTTGATTTCAACTAAGATGTCCTTAACCTGCGTTTGTTCCCTCACCCACTCCGCGCTCTTCCGATCTTTTAACGTTAACACCTATCATTTTCCTTTCCATAGCTCGCTGCGTTGTTCTTAACTTAAGCTGAACCCTCTTTCTTAGCCTCCACGTTTCTGTCCCATAGGTGAGTACCGGTAGGATACAGCTGTTCTATACTCTTCTCTTCAGGGATATTGGTAAGCTACCATTCATGATCTCAGAGAACCTGCCATGTGCGCTCCACCACATTCTTATTCTTCTAGTTATTTCCCTCTCATGATCCGGATCTGCCTTTTTTAACCCTCTTTAAAACATCTCTGCCTGGGCCTCCACTGTACAAGGCCCTCTACAAGGGAACCGAGAAACCTATATCGCACAAAGCATGGTACAGTTTCATCCGTTACACAGTCGACAGAAAATCATTTGAAAACCGCGCTGAAAGGAATCTCACACTGAATACAATTTCCCGATAAAAGCCGCTGATCCTAAAGTAAACCTCCGTAGTACAGACCACGTACTCCGGCCGCATGCGTCGCAGCCCAGTTTGGCATATGGTGCGTACAAACGGGTCTCTTGTGTCCCGAAAAAACAAGAAACGATTCACCAGCCGCCGCAAGAACGAATGGCCCAGTCCCAGCCCTCCGTCCTGTACCCCTTTGAATAGTCTGGTCCGGCTGCAGCGCTCTCATTCAGACGACCAGACGAATACGCCGAAAGTCCTTTGTAGCTTCTGAATGTTTAACCTTGAACAGTGCAAGACCTGCAGTATGCATCAGAGCCTACTGATAAAGAACAAGTTGCAAACAGTGGCTCTGGCAAAAATCGACAAGATTGTTCCTTTCCACTTATCTGCTCTTTCCCGTATCCCTTTGACCTGACCTTTCCAATTAAGTTCACTGTCTCGCTATTATCTTGTTTCTCTTACAGAAAAGATGTGTGTGTGTGTGCGTGTGCGTGTGTGCGTGTGTGCGTGTGTGCGTGCGTGTTCGTGCGTGTGCGTGCGCGCGTGTGTGCGTGTGTGCACGCGCGCAAAAAAAAAAACTGTAGGCGCTACGTGGCTCAAACTTGATAGAAAACTAAACTAAAAGGCTGGCAACGATATACAGCACATCACGCGAGGAAACCAATTCGGTAAAAAGTTTAATTCGTCGTAAATGTCCGCTACCTGCAGCAACATTTCGTTAAAATGAATTCTGGGCGAAACAACAGGTTTGACTTTGCGGTCTTGCATGCGCGTTTTCCAAAGGTTATGAAGTCCGATCAGAAGAATCCTATCATAGGGTTTCGAGTTAGGTTGGGAAACAACAAGGTAGCGCACACGGTAGGAATTTAGGAGAAAATCATTCTTTAGCGCCCTCTGCAGCACATCCCAAAACAAAATCGCGTCTTTACAATCTATAAAACAATGTTTAATTGTTGCAGGCGCATTGCACAAGCGGCAGTTTACACAATACACAAAAATGTCTTTCCTACCTAGCCATGTGTTGACATGTATAGTTTCGGTGTGTAATTTTTAGAAAAATGTTTCGGTGTAAGGAGAAATTGGCATTTTACGCACTCGCTTTAAGTCATCATGACTAGTGAGCCCAAAGTACAGAACGATACAGTGGCGGCGGGAAGAGCGTCGTTGTCAAATCGCTGTACAGATTTTTCTGCAAAACGGAATAGAAGTACTCATTTGAAAACCGAACGGTCAAAAACCGCACAGAGGCATCAAATTTCTGCATAAAGCCTAGTAAACAGGGGCGTTCAGTAAAGTTGGAAGAAACTACTCAGTTCGGAAGTAGAGTCATGAAGCTGACATGCAAGAATGCTCTAATAATCGGATGGAAACAATCACGAAAAAAGAATAAACGGGAAACCAACTGTCTCACATACAGGTGCTCGAGGCCCAGTCCCCCTGCGCAAACAGGCCTGAAAAGGTTATCACGCCGCACGGGCTCAAATTTAGAAACCAAATAAACGTCGCAAATATACAATTGAACCGCTGCATGTAATTGCTGGCGTTGTGAAGAACCTCGAGTACGTAGTAAATTGTTGTTGCCAGAAAGGTGTTGCATGTTGCAAGTCTGGGCTCAGCCAAAAATTGAGAGTCGATGCGCCACAAAGACATGAGTATAATTCTCAGCGGCCGGAACTCGCTCTCTCCAGTAATGCGCACTTGATCTGAAGGCACGAAGTGGAACACCAAGATATTCAGAGGCACACAAGACCATTCTATTCCAGCGCACAGGGGCGCAGTTCAACCCCATGAACTAAAGCATAGGCCAGAACTTTTGGAGCGCTTCATTTGAGCACCAGAAACGATGCCGAATCGATATATCGTGGGCAACACATCATCGATGCTGGGCTTGTCAATGCAGAAAAATTCAGGATCGTCAGCATATGCTAGCAATTTGACTTCATTCCCCAAAACAGGGAGCCCATTGAGGTTACTGTTACGCAAAACCCTCAAAAAAAGCAGTTCTAAGTAAAGAGCAAAAAGCAAAGGAGACATCGGACAACCTTGCTTCAAGGAAGAGCGCATGGGCATGGGGTTAGAGAGCTGGCCATTAATAATTAATCGTGTTCAACAGTTGCTGTAGCAAAGTTATACCCCCTAAAGTACAGCAGACCCCACGTTTGCTCGCTCTTGAAGTGAAAACAGAAATGTATGGCAAATACGGTCAAATGCTTTCGCAAGGTCGATCTGAACCAGAGCAAGCTGCTCATTAGAGCTGGAGGAATATTCAAAAATTGTACGTGCAGTGTGAACATTACTTTGAATGCAGCGGTCTCTCAAACCTCACGTCTGTTGAGATCCAATGAGTACCAACATTCGAATTGCGGGTGATTTGATAAGACATTAGAAAAAATTTTGTAATCCATATTTGCCAGTGTAACGGGCCTATAACCTTCTACGCAGCGCAGTTTTCCTTCATCAGAAGTTTTCGCAAATAGCACTGTGTGGCCTTTTGTATAAGACTGAGGAAGGGCTTCTATATCGAACCCCATCGTGGAGACCGACCTGCAACATGACAGGAGTGAGAATAGATTTAGAAGCCTTGTAAAATTTGCCGGAAATTCCATCAGGAGCAGGCGTTTTCTGAGACAGGTAACTGATCGATTGCTTGTTCTACCTCTTTCTGGGTTAAAGAGCCACCAATAACAGAACAATCGTCTTCTGATTCTGGCAAAGGGCTTAAATGCCCTTTACCGAAGAGTGGCCTTGTGGTAGAGCATCCGCCTCATATTCGGGAGGTGCTGGGTTCGATCCCCAGTGCCGCCGGGTACCCACCGGTTTCTTTAATGGGTACAAGATTTCCCCTGGCCTGGTGCTCGGCTCTTCTAGGGTGAGATGCTTGGGAAAAGGGTCTTAGACCAAACAGTTGCCTTGGCGGATGAGTGATAAGTTCCCCTGCGATGGAGTTGGAGTTTTGTGCTGCATAAGTTCTCTGTCTCTTCAGCCGGGCTCGGTTGGCGTGAGCCTGTAAAGCAAGCCAAAGGCTGGCTGAGGTTGGGTTCATAAGCGCATGGGTGAACTCTCACCCGAGGCGGCCCTATTAAAATAGGGCTAATCTGTGCTCCCTAAAGGGTGTACGGCGCCTCGGGGCTGGCGGTGCTCGGTGTGTGGTGAGCCGCAGCCCCACCCAAAACGTTAGCAGCCTCGTGTCAGGGCTGGATTGACTGGGGTGTTGTGTTTATCACAGCACCACCGCTTGCTGTCGGCTGTCAACCGGAGGGTTGGCTACCTGGCCGCAGTTGAAAAGCTGTGACTGGGGCTGTGGTGTACTAGGGTTGCTCCCAGGCCGGCTAACACTGGGAGGGATAGCGTCCTCCTGTTACCTAGCGGGGTGTGATGGCACTGGCGATGAAGGTCCTGAGGCGAAACGCTGGGAGTGGTTGCGTACTCCTGTAATCCAGTGAAATAGGAGGCGATGCTAATGCATCCCAGGACCTTGATCCTGGGAAGGGTCTGTGGTGATCCTATCCCAGTACTAAAGCGAGAGAGTTCATACGCTGCGGCAGTCTAGGGATAGGCTGCTGTGGCTAAGTCTCCAGCAGATTCGCTGCAGGGAAATCCCCGCTGACTAAAGTCATCAGGGGTAGGGGCATCCCTGTGTAACCCGTGTCCAAAGACCACTCGGGAGCGCTGCTGGGGTCTGCCCTCGTTCCCCCTCCGGGAAACCAGGGCCATCTCTGGGAAACGCTGAGGCCTTCGGGAGTCTCAGTAGGCTAAGAGAGCGAGGGCAAAGCGAAAGCAGAACTGGCGCTTGCGTCCCTTGAGAGTCTGTGAGTAGTACCGTCGTGAGACCGGACGGGTGTGGGATGAAGCCCACACTCGCACTGCGGGTACGTAGGCGGTAGGTCCTGCTTGCAGGGCCGGCGTCAAATCCAAGACGCTTAATAAAAGTTGGTAGAATCGGGCTCCCGCTTGCAGTGCGGCGCGAAGGGATTACCCGAAGTCGAGGGCGCTTCGGCGTCTGGCAGGGGTGCACATCACAGAGGTGCACCACGGGGAGTAGCGACCCCGCCTGTCCGAAGCTCGTGGGTTGGACCCACACACGACCATCGGGGTGGCAGTAGTACGCCAGTCCGCCACGCTCGATGGGAGGGCTTTCGAGCCCGAGGAAGACCAAACCTAAATTGGTACAAGAGCAGTCTCTGGTGAGGGGGCGCACCAAGCACTTTGTGCAAGAGACTTGCACTTGGGAAGTGGCCTGGCCCTGGCTTAGTCTGTGTATGGCCGGGGGAGGCTGTTTTGGCAGGCCGAAAACTTCGTAACAGTTGCCTTGACGGATGAGTGATAAGTTCCCCCGCCAAGCAACCATAAGTCCGCCTCGTGCGGCATAAGCCCAATTTGTGGCCCTTTTTTTCGCTTTGTCTACATGACTCTCTGCCCACAGTGACGGGATTTGAAGGCGCAGGCTCCTTTCCCAAGCAATGTAGCCCTAGTAAGCCGAACACCAGGCCGGGCCATAGCTTGTACCCATTTTGAGAAAACCGGTGGGTACCCGGCCGAAGCCGGCATGGCAATATAGCCGAAAACAAAAATCTAAGCATGCTTACGCCGTGAAACACCAAGCCATCATAACCGGCATGAAGCCACCTTCCAAAATATCAAAGTCTGGCAGGCACACACATGCATCTAGATAGGGGATCCTGCTTGGCGGCTCTTGCAGGGCAGCATATACTCCCCGCACCAAAGCGCATCGTTCACGAAGCAAAGATTTCGACGACCGCGGTGATTCGGAGTGACGGTCCATCATGCGGCTCTTCCAGACACTAAATAGCCCCAGCAGCTTAAATAGATATTATGGCATAACGCAGTTTTTCTCCAAGAGCAAAAAACGAATACTGTACGGAGTGATGTCAATATCCTTTTTAATAGTTCGTTGTAATATGTCCCAAAATGCACGGAATAAAACAACAGAATGAAACAGAATAAATACAGAATAACAGAATAAAACAGAATAAAACAATGGTCAGTTATCTGTGGTGTACTGCACAGGCGGCAGTTCACCATCCATGGCGCAAGCATCTCCTTAGCATGAAGACATGCCTTCAAAGGCAGCGTAGATGTGTGCAGTTTAAAGAAGAACATTTTTGCAGCAGAAGAACTGCACATTCGCCGAACACGTTTTATAACACTGGTGTCAAGGAACTCCCGAAAAGGTTACCGATACAATGGTACAAGAAACAAATACTCTGTCAGTGCCTGAGTCATCCGCCTTCTGGAGAGGCTATTCAGGTAGTCTAAAGAAAAGCGCTCAGGGAGGAAATTAAAGCTGTCAGCAGCTTCCTCAAGGAATCCCCATAAAGGTCCCCCACGAGTGTGTCCAGTCGGTGCGAACAGTAAAGGCAAATGAGCACCGAGCCGCCAAATGAGCACAGCTACTGAAAAAATGTGGTTTGCCGCTTTGAAAAAGAAAAAAAAATGCGAAACAAGCTGATGTACGATTAAGTGAACCAGACTCTAGAGGAAGAAATAGGTAATCGCGACGCATGGGTTCCCATTGGGAACGCCATACAGGTAGCAAATATTCCGTGCATCACTTGCACTTTCTTCCTCACACAGTGGATGGTGGTGGTGGTGAAAAACATTTATAGTGCAATAAATATTTACAGAGAGGTGATTGGGGTAGGCACTATTGGCCCTTTCCCCTAACAATACTAGGTGGAGCCCCTATTCCGGGGCCCCATTGGCAAGCAACGCCGCCCGCGTCCGGTGAACCAAGGCCTTTTGGGTCTTTAAGTCCTGACAGCCGAGCAGGGCCGCCTCCCAGTCCTCTCTGGTGGGGTTGGGGTTGGGGGGGATATCTGGGTTGGATTGACACGCCCAAACCATGTGGAAGGTGTCAGCCACCTCCCCACAGAACTGGCACGTGCCATCAAAGGATTCGTTGAAATGTTTAAGTACCGCCGGGCACAGTACAGTGTTAGTGAGAATTTCGATGAGGAGGCGCTCGTCAGCGCGATCCAGTCCCTTACAAGGGGCCGGGTAGCGCCGGTGCTCCTCCTTGTAGTAATCGGTGATGTGTTTGAATGTAAGGGCCAGATTGTCTTATTGGGAGTAGGCTTCCAAGGACAGGGAGATAGCCCTGGGAGAGAGTGCGCGGGCGGCCTGATCGGCCTGTTCGTTTCCCTGTAGGCCCTGGTGACCGGGGGCCCAAATCAGGTTGCGTGGAGTTGGATCTTCGCATCGGCAGCTGGAGAACCTGCACAGTGGAGAACCTGCAGCCCATAGGAAAGTTTTGCAAATAAAAAAAATGTTGCAGGCTGGAGCCCGTGCAAACACTGCCTACCCATCCAAGCTTGGGGGCAAACAACAAACGCAATAATGACAGCCTTGGAGAACAGATGATTTTAATCGAATCGGTTTTTTTAGCTCATGGCTAACAATTAGCCTAGTATAGTTGAGTTGAGTTGAGTTGAGTTGAGTTTATTAACATTTTAGTTCTCAGTACAGAAAATTAAGGGCCGGGGACAAAAGGTACAATACCTGTACCTGGCTGGGTTCCCTGACCCCACAACAAAGTTGGTAGCGATGCACTCCGAATAAACAAATCATAAACTAACGAAGAAAAACGAACAAAGCACTTTGAGCGAAAACAATTTAGCATGATATTTGAAATTGTGCACAACACTCGTGCCAACATTCAAACAAAATAAAAACTGTTTTAGCAAAACCTTGTGCAGAAACCATCAGAAAAATACAGAATCCATCAGGAGAGACACTTATAATCAATAATGTACAACAAATAAGTATGATAAACATAAATCAAATACAGTCCATTCCACTCAAAAGCAGTCACTCGAAAAGAAAGTACACATTATAGAAATTCACAAAAACCGTGAACCCAACTACAACCACACAATGAAAATTTCGCGCAAAAATCTTTTCAATGTATTAATAGAAGGATAATTGATAGCTTCAGCTAACACCGCGTTCTCGTTTAAAGCGTTGGGAATAAGGTATTTCATACTTTGTAATCCATAATTTGTTCGTAAACGTGGTAATATGTAATTTATTTTCCTGAAACAAAAGCTGTCATTTTTCATCAGATGTGTATTATCAAAGCTGTGGGAATTTTGTTTCCTTTGGGTGTATATGTAGAGTGCAAGTTTGTATAAATAGAGCTGTTCAAGATAAAAAATCCCATATTTCTTGAAAAAAGGCCTTGTGCTCTCATTATAATTTAAGCTTTCCAGAGCCCTAATGGCTTTCTTTTGCATGATTGTTAACGTTTGCAAGTTACCTCTAGTTGTTTTCCCCCAAATCAAAAGACAGTAGGTTAAGTGGGATTGGATGATTGCATAATGTGTATTTAATCTGTACCTAGTTGGAATCAGGTTCTTCACCCTCCATAATGCTCCAATTACTTTCGACATTTTTAATTTCAAATGATTTACATGTTCATTCCAGCTCAGAAACTCTTCAAAGTGGACACCGAGGAATTTAATGGTTTTTGTTTGCTGCAAACTTTCAGTGTGGAAGGTGAGATTAATTTCGTAGTCAATAGGTGTGTTTCTTGCTCTGAATAGGATATATTTTGTTTTCTTGATGTTTAACTGCAAATCATTGCTAATAAGCCAGTTCGATAAGTTACATAGCCAAGTGTTGGCTGCTTCTTCTATTTCTTTCAATTTTGATCCGGAAAAAAAAGCATTTGTATCATCTGCATACAAGAGTATGTCTTGAGTGAAAGGAATATTTTCAATATCATTTATATAGAACAAAAAAAGAAGCGGACCTAAGATTGACCCTTGTGGTACACACTTATTTATAGTTCTCAATTCGGACACATAATCACCCAGTTTAACGAACTGTTTTCGATTACTTAAGTAACTTTGAATTAAGTTATTGGCATGTCCCCGAATTCCATAAGCATTTAGTTTTTCGATTAGTATGCGATGGTTTACGGAATCAAACGCTTTCCTTAAGTCGAGGAAGATACCAACTGTAAAAAGCTTTTGTTCGATATTCTCGATTATCTTCTCTTTAATCTGAATTAGTGCTGTTTCAGTCGACTTATTTTTGCAAAAGCCAAACTGTTTGGGAGAGATTAAATGAAAAGCAGTTGCATATGCAGCAAGTCGTTTATGTATAAGGCATTCCAATATTTTCGCAAAAACACTTAATAGCGATATGGGGCGGTAGTTGTTAAGATCGTCTTTTGAGCCGCCTTTATGTATCACTGTTACCCGTGCGATTTTAAGCTCATCTGGAAAAAGTCCACTGCACAGGATACTATTGTATATATGTGCAAGCGGGGAGGCTAGAGTTGAGGCTACTGACTTGATTGGCAGTGCCTTAATATCGTCAGGACCTGGAGCACTATCGCTCTTTAAAGAATCAATAACTCGTTTGATCTCGCCTTCATCAGTAGGGTGTAAAAAAAGCGTGCCTTGTGTACAAGTATTAATGTAAGTTACTGGATCTAAATCTGATCTATCCCGCATCTGGTCTATCGCAACTGTCAAAAAATGTCTATTAAATCTTTCACAAAGTTCAACACCACACAGTGTTTCACCTTGCGTGTTTAACTCCGAGAGACAAGTGAATTCAGGTGTCATATTGGTGACTTCTTTGTAGACCTTCCAAAATTTTTGAGGTTGATCCGCGCTGTGAAATTTACGGTTGTAGTACTCACGTTTAGCTTTCCTTAGTTCTGCATTAACTTTGTTGCGATATATTTTAAACTCCTTAAATTTTAACTCTTATAGGACTCCTTATAGCACCGTCTTATGCACCTAAGCAAAGCATCTCCAATATCTGCATGCTCTAAGACCGCAAACAAGAAATCGTGACGAACTTTATCAAAAGCCCTGGCAAAGTCAAAGTGAATTACAGCTACTTGTACGGTCTCATCTCATACTGTCTCCAATACTGAACTTGCAGTATGAATATTGGTTTGGATGCTGGGGCATCTAATAGCGCACTCCTGATGCGTGCCTGTTAAATGAGCAATAACTAGCTGCAGACGACATTGCAAAGAACCCTTGAAAAAAATTTTGTAATCTACATTACAGAGGGAAATTGGACGATATCCCTCAACTGTTTTGAACCGATTTGTACCTGTTTTTTTTTGTAATTAATGAAGTATGCCCAGAATAGAAAGTGTGCAGGAGAGGGAAGGGGGGGGGGGGGGGGGGGAACTAACATCGTAGGAAGCCCGGAAAACCTCCATCAAGACAGGCGCTAGGCAAATGGAAAATGTTTTATAAAACTCGCTTGTAATGCCATCTGGCCCAGGAGATTTCCGAGCCGTCAGGTCAGAAATGGCAGATATACGTAATTTCGTTCAAAGTGACAGGTCCCTCCACTACAGCACGCTGCTCATCGCCAAGTCGGGGAAAGGCTTCGAATAAGCGACTGTAATCTGATCTCACATTTATGCCCACACAGCCCCCAAACAGCTTCCAATAATAGTCAAAGAAAGCATCAAAAATACCAGGACCATCGCTGTATGTGCAACCATCACATTAAATTTCCAATATTTCGTTAGCAAGAACAGTCTGCCTTTCATCACTCAGGGCCCATCGAAATGACTGCTCATTGAGAAACCAACGGGACCGAGACCTTAGCAAGGCCCCTTTGTATCTTTCGGTTTCAAACTGCTTAAGCTCTGCTTTTACGGCAGTGTTATCTTCTGTACAGGCACCGGGGCTTATCCTCTCTAACTGATGTAGCTCAACCAAAGTACGGCCGAGCTTTCGAAGGTGATGTCTCTTCAAAAACGCGATTCTTGCTGAGTCTTCAATAGCAACGTATTTTGTTTCTTGTTTAAATAAGTTCCATTTATGTTTGGAAAATGAGACCGGACAAGCAGTTCTAATTAGATAGGCCTTGCTAAGACCTTTGATAAAGTTCTTCACGATTTCTTGTTTGCGGTCTTAAAGCATGCAAATATTGGAGACTCTGCCACGACTTTTTTCCAACGTGTTGTTTACAATACCAGGTTGTGCATGTACAGAAGGGACTATATAGAGATTATTTTCAAATGCCTTAACTAGTGGCTGCACTCCACAAGCTTGACACTAGACAACACAACAAAAATGGCCGCTTTTCTTTTTTCAACACTGTATTTATTACAATGCTCAAAAGGAATACCAAGGAAATGCGAAAGGAATTACTTAAAGGAATGCCAAGACACTTTGATGCGTACTTGTTCATTGCATACAAGCATAATCGGCAGATATCGCTCCCCACATACCAAACCAGAGACCGCAAGTTTTAGAACGATCCATCGGATAGCAGAACAACGCGATGTCTTCCGCATAGACTAATAGGTTCAATTCGTGACTCATAATACGAAAACTACAAACAGCTGCACAGTTTGTAAGTCTTAGACAAAGTACCTCCAAGTATAGTGCGTACAGGAGCGGGGACAGCAAGCAACCCCGTTTCACAGTGGAATGAATTCAGACTGGTTGTCAGAGACAGATATTAACAATCAAACTCGCGGAACAGTTTCTGTAAAAAAGTAGTAACACAGTAGAAAGAATAGAAACAATGAGGAATAAACTTTAATAGGCTTTTCTGTCGTCGCTAGCTCACTTTCGTCCAGGTGGCCTCCATGAAGGGGCGACCTCGAAGATCTAATCTGCGATGTTGGCTTGTACCTGTTGGTCTTTGCTGTGTATGATCTTTTCCCAGCTATCAGCTTAGGGATATGGCAGGAGCTTTCCGAGGGGCGGATTTGCATCGCATCCCCAGAGAATATGGTCATCAGCTGCGGTAAGGTTCTTGTCACAAATTCGGCAAATAGGATTAACTTCACCTTTTGTAATGAAGCCCAATCGAAATGAGCTCATAAGAATTTTTGTATGAGCACTTCCAAGAGCCGTGGCTTGTGCCGTGGTAAGCTCTTGGTGCAGGCGTGGGTAAAGGAGTCTGTTTGCCCTATATGTGTTTGTAACCTCATCGTAAGTGGTGGGTGGCTCCGACGGCCCGGTTGGTTAGCCCTCGGGCATATTCGTCCGCCTTCTCGTTTCCTGAGCAGTCGGAGTGAGCCGGCACCCATACAAGGTTGATGGTGGATGGAGGTGTGTAAGTTTTGAGTAGGGACGCGGTAAGTTTACCCACTGTGCCTCTTTGATAGCCAGTGATCGCGTATTTTCAGTCACTAATGACTGTCTTCATGCGATGATCCTTAGTGGCGAGTGCTATGGCTGCCACATCTGCGTCTTTGGTGCAGGGGGCAACAATTGTCGCTACGTTCATAATTTTGAAATGAGGCGTAATCACATAGACCTTGTACGTGCCAGGGCCTTGCTTGGTCACGTCCACATACATGGCACAGAGGTCATCCGCATACTGTTTGTCTATGGCCTGCGCCCGCGCAATTCGTCTGTCATCATGTCGTCCCGTAGCATGTTTTTGTCTAAAGATTTGACCATGAGCTTCAGGCAACTGCCTTCGGGAAGGACTGTGAGATCTGTTGCCGTGTCAACGGTCCGAAGGCCAAGCTCGCCTAGTATGTATCGCCCTGCGTACGTTCTCGACAGGCGTTCTGTTTGCGCGGTTTTTTATGCCTCAGTTAGCTCGTCGAGGGTATTATGAACCCCATTTTCTAGTAGCTTGTTGTTGCTGGCAAAACTGGGTATACCCAGTGCCGCCCTGTAAGATATTACGGAAATGAGTATGTGATTTTGCTTCAGAGAAATGCTGTTGTGAGCCTACAGAGGTCGGGCTCCTTCATGCCCCTGTGCCTAATACCTAATCTCTTAATCAGCCCGCCAATCTGTTTAGATGTTTTCAGATGATTAATAGCCTCGGTATTCAGCGTATTGTTTTAAACCAGCACGCTAAGGACACTGATTGTCTTGAACTTTGGTATGCTGCTGCCGTTGAGAGTGACGTTTATGGTGTGGGCAGATCCGTCCACCCGTGTTTGTTCCGAATGATGAGTAGCTCGGATTTGCTCGGTAAGTATGTTAGACCTTTAGTTTTGACGTATTCTTGGACAGTGTCGACTGCCTTCTGCAGGGCACCTTGTATGAGGCCGTCCGTGCACTGGTGCGTCCAGATGGTGATGTCATCCGCATAGATCTAGTTCTTGACACCATATATGTCACTTAATTTAGTGGATAGGTCTTTCATGGCCACATTAAACAAGAAAGAGAATAGAACCGCCCCTTGCGGGGTGCCTCTCGTTCTAAGTGTAATTTTTTCGCTTGTTAAGCTGCCCACATGCAGAGTGGCTGTCCTGTCACATAGAACGCGCTCCGACGTTCAATTCAAAATGGCTGCGTGCGCTACATTGCCAAAGGCTTCGCTGACATCTGTCCCAAGTATGGTACGCGTTCCATTTACTGGGACTGATGTGAGAATATCTTTTTGGATCCGCCACATGATGTATTGGGTAGATAGGCCTGGCCTAGAGCCTGTGACTCTGTGTGAAAAGATATTCTCTCCATGTATGTGTTCAGTCTGTTTAGAATCACGTTCTCCATGGCTTTACTTACGCACGACGTGGGCGAGATGGGTCTAAGGTTGATAATGTTCAATTTGGCGCCTGATTTGGGTGTGAAAATTACTTTCACATGTTTCCACACGGCGGCTATTTCACTTTTCTCCGTACCTCAGTAAATAATTTCGTGATGGCTATAATCGAATGGTCATCTAAGTTTCGCACGGCCCTGTTGGTAATGCCAACGTCACCGGCTGCGGCGGTACTCTTCACGCTATTCAGATCCGCCCAAACCTCTGCTTCCGTGATATCTCTATCTAGAGCCGTCTGTTGTCCCTAGATATGGATCTCTTAAAGGGGGGTCCCCGGTCATGCTGATATGCGTTTTTGTTAATGCCCTTAGCAGCTCGTCGTCGTCACCGTGGAAATAATGTATACCTCTGTAGGTTCTTCTTGAGTTGCTGATATGGTCGCAGCTGGGTCAAAGAGATATTTCAGTAGATGCCAGGTGTTTTTGTTGCCTACTGCCCGTTCAGCCTGTCACACGTTTGATGCCAATGCTCTCTGCTGAGTTTTCGCGCGTACTCTTCCATCTCTTTGCTGAGCCGGGCCAGACGTAATTTCAGCCGACGGTGGTCGTTGGCTTTGAGCCAACGCTTGTGTAGACTGCTGTACGCCTCGAACATGTTTAGCATTTTAGCGCTTGGATTGGGCTGTTCCGTCTTCTGCGCGGTCTTTGTTGTAACGTTGAGTACGTCCTCAGCTAAGTTTTGCGTCAATTTCTCCAGTCTGTCTATCCCGGTGATGTGCCTTCGGATGCGAACATATCGGACAGCGTTTCAATTGAGTTTTCTTACGTCCCGAAGCTCTTTATGGAGGTTTCTTGTCGAGATAATGGTCGACAGAATGTAGTGATCAGTGCCTAAATTCATACCCGTATGCTCCCATATAACCTTGGGTATCCTTTTGGTGAGGGTGAGGTCTGGGGAGGTGTCCTGATTTGCACTGCTTCCTACGCGCGTGGGTCTTTCAGAGTCGATGAGGAGGATGAGGCCAAGGTTTTGCATGGTTTCCCAAACTTTCCGGACCTTGCTTCGAGTTCTTTCATTGCTATAGCCCCACGCAGGGTGTTGAGCCTTAATATCCCTCACAATTAAAAGCGCGTTGCTTTGCGCGTGGTCCTGGCTTTTTTTAAGAGGGAGGTAATTGTTAGCGTTCCCTTTCTGGGGGGCTGTATAGGTTCAGTATGAAAAGACTGGCCTCTGAGCGAGAGCGGGGAACAATCTGCAGAAATGCGTAATGTGTCCCTGCAATTTCTAGATCATTTTGAGTTGCGGTCATGTTTCTATGGACCAATAAAGCCGGGGGGGGGGGGGGGGTTCCGCTGATTACTTGTTTTAACTTGATATGCAGTGTATCCAGCCAATTTCACAGCTAGGTTCGTCTCCTGGAGTGCCACGACATCCGGTTTAGTGTCTAGATTCTGTATTGCGAACTGCAGGGTCTTTTGTTTGATGCGAAAGCCTCGGGTGTTCTATTGCCATACTACCAGAGCACTAGGCATCGTTTTTCTTGTAGGGTTCGAGACGAACATATGTGGTCACAGTTGATTTAAGGGCGTTCTGTTTGTTGCCAATGTAACGTAATGTTACTGTCCTTAATCCGAAGCTGCCCCATGTTTCTTAGGGCAGTGGTAGCTTAGTTTAGTTGCGTCCTTATTGCATTCATCGTGCTCGAGAGGTTGATAATAAGGTTGATAGCGATTACAGTTCTTGCTAATAGCTCTATCTCCCTGCACATCTTTTCTCGTTCTTTGCGCCATTTTTCCTTTACCTTTTTTAGCAATTCCAGACGCTTTTCACGTCTGCGTTTTCAGACCTAGGTGCGAAATACGGAATGAATAATTGAAATACGCAAGGAATGGGACACCCAATCAAGCGCCTTTACCAGTCAAATTTGCAGCAGTGCTAACTGTTCGTGAGCGCCTCTGCAATACTGCACCACCGTGCGCGGTAGATGTAGATTAGACTGCATATACCGTCCCCTCAAGCGGCATGTTTGATGAAGTCCAGTCAAAGTAGACAGTGCAAGCTGTAGCCGATTTAAGAGGACTATAGCGAAGATCCAATAATCAGCATTGGAAAGCGTGATAGGTCTGCATCCATATACAAATCGTAGCTTTTGCTTATCGTCAGTTTTCGGAATTTAAGGCTCGCTGATGGGAACTCTATAAAGTGGTCCTAGTGAATGCGTTGTGATGTTTGACTTCGTGAAGTGTTTTTGTGTAATGATGCGTACGTGAGTATTTATGATTGGTTTGGTTTCGTTTAAGCGGTTTAACGTCCCAAAGCTCTGAGAGACGCCGTAGTGAAGGGCTCCGGAAATTTCGTCCTTCAGTGGTTCAGGGGTACACGGGCCTCTAGAATTTCGCCTACATCGAAATTCAAACACTGCAACCGGGATCGAACCCGCATCTTTCGGGTCAGCAGCCGAGCACCATAACAACTGAGTAATTATGAGTACGCGAATTTTGAAACGAGACCCGATAACAATCGCGTTCTACTCTATAAAGCATTTAATTTGGCAGCCATGAAATGTGGCAGCGCTGCGCCTTATAGATGTATGTTGCAGAGATGAATTTCAATTCGAATAGGTTTTCTGAGTGTTTTAGGGTTTATAGGGGTTTAACGTCCCAAAGCAACTCAGGCTATAAGGGACACCGTAGTAAAGGGCTCAGGAAATTTTGACCATCACCTGGTGTTCTGTAATGTGCACTGACGTCGGATAGTACACGGTCCTGTAGAATTTCGCCTCCATCGAATTCAACCGCCGCGGCCGGGATCGAACCCGCGTCTTTCAGGTCAGCAGCCGAGCGCCGCAACAACTGAGCCACCGCGGCTGCAGCTTGTGCAGAAGTACTATAGGCGGTGTTATAACCGTGTTCGGTTTAGAGTCACAGGAAAATTTTCCAGCGACTCTAGTTGGGTTTGAGTTTGGGTTTATGGAGTTCTACTCACCAAAGCTACTAAGGCTATAAGGGCGCCGTAGTGGAGGACTTAAGTAATTTCAGGAACCTCGGGTTCTTTGACGTGCGCCGACATGCACAGGGGTAGTGGATTTGAAATTGGAGGACCGCCGCACGAAACCTTTGATGACGTCAACCGATGCAAAAGCGGAGCCCGGTGGTTTCGCCCCTGTGGGCGGCAGCGATCCCCGGACCTGTGTGCGTCGTGTTGTGTGCGGGTCTCAACCATCGCAACACTTGTTGTTGGGCTAGTTGGTAATACATACTTCTGAAGGAACCAGCGCAAAAAACACAACGGACAAGTGTAACCAGCCGGAGGGACGACGCTTACAGCAGCATGGTCAGTGCAAGAATGAACCACTGTTTATTGAAGGCACAGCTTTTATAGGCACGAGCGAGAGCGCTGTACCTACTGCGCATTACTGTTGCGCATCGGCGCGATACAATCACTGATGTGCGGCACTGATACAAACACGACACGTGTCCGTTACATCCTCCCTCGGGAAAGAACAAAATGAAACACTTAAATATAACAGTCACACTTAGGGCACTTGATTAAAGTGTTCGTCATAGCGTAGCCTCTGTGGGGGCCGGGAGGTCCGAGTTGATCTTCTCACGGTGGGCGGCGATGGCGATGGGATGCTCGATGGAGAATCGCGGCCACTTGCTGGTCGCGACGATTCCTCACCGTTTGCAGCAGAGGTCACTCTAGAGGATTGTGCACCTGATCCAGCTGGTGTCGTAGGCTGCTGTGTACGGGGGTGGGAACCCGAACAAGTGTCGTCGTCACTGTCACTGGTGTACTGCTCCGCCGTCCTAAGCAGATGCCGGCGGTTCCGCCGCAGCATACGTTGATGTTTGGTTTGTACCAAGTAGGATCGTGGAGCGCTTTCAGCAACGACCTTCGCTTTACGCGACCAACCAGCAGCATCCTGAAGTCGCACCGTTGAGCCTCGGTGTAGTGCTGCCAACGGCTTTCCAGCCCTGGCTTGGTGGCGTTTCCTTACTTTAGTACGAGCCACCCCGCCGAAGTCGGGAAGGTTAGAACGAAGTCGCCTTCGCTGAAGAAGCTCACCCGGAGAATGCTTCTACACGTGTAACGGACACGTGTCGTGTTTGTATCAGTGCCGCACATCAGTGATTGTATCGCGCCGATGCGCAACAGTAATGCGCAGTAGGTACAGCGCTCTCGCTCGTGCCTATAAAAGCTGTGCCTTCAATAAACAGTGGTTCATTCTTGCACTGACCATGCTGCTGTAAGCGTCGTCCCTCCGGCTGGTTACAACAAGAAAAAGGCGGAACACGACGGACAGGAGTGCTGACCAAAGGTTCTTGCCCTGCATGTGGCAGCCGCTGACAGGGCCACAGCTTGAGACTGGCTAACAGAAAACGATGAAAAAGAGCCCATTGTACAAGAAATAAATTTGAGCAACACTTGTTGTTGGGCTAGTTGGTAATACATACTTCTGAAGGAACCAGCGCACAAAACACAACGGACAAGAAAAAGGCGGAACACGACGTACAGGAGCGCTCCTGTCCGTCGTGTTCCGCCTTTTTCTTGTCCGTTGTGTTTTGTGCGCTGGTTCCTTCAGAAGTATCAACCATCGCGTTGTCATGGTACCCGTACCGCCCGAGCGCCTGTCCCATACGCGTCTGTGTGCTGTTATGGTCAAGGAATGCGACGCCAGCGGAGACCCAGACATCGATTACGGCCTCTCTGTCTTCTTTTCCACTAAAACTTCCTCCATTCCCTCACAGCCTGGTGGAGGTGTCCACCGATATGTGAGATGGTTACTGCATGTTTCCATTGCTCTAAACACAAGATTACAGCTGAGACGCACAGAGAGCAGCGTGACTGCAGCCTGTTCGTGATATCTTCTGGAGGCGGATGGGCTGTATTGAGAGGCCTCTTTGGTAGGATACGATAGGAAAAGACTGAGCTTTTGTCCAATGGGCAACGCCCCGCGCTAACGGGCGAAGGCGTTGCGTGGACCCCCTGGCAGCGCTGCAATACGATGTCGCGTTCCACTCTTAAAGGCGAAGCTTAAGCGTCCTTCAATATTTTGAGAAAAAGAAATGGTGCGTAATAAACCCATTAGAAAATTCAGCGCCATCTGGTGTGTGGTGCGCGAGCCGCGGTGCCTCCGCCATTACTTGGGCATACGCCTCCCGGACTGTGCGCGCGCCGAGTTGAAGAAGCCAAAACAAGCGCAGTTTTCTTGTTTTTGTGTCCTAGCCTTTTTGCTTGACATTAGTTCACTGCTCGAAGCTATAGTCTCGATGCCAGCATGCTGTTGTGTGCCTTTCTGAGGCCAGCGCGGCGTGAGAGACGCGCACGGAAACAAGCTGTGTATATCGAGCACGTACCGCATGAAGTAGCTGTACGCTTCTTTCTTCTCGTCCGTGACCTGTTCGTTTGCGCATTATAATAAATGATATAAGTATAGCAAGAGCACCGAAACGTTCCTTCTACCGTAGAGGTAGAACGAGCTCGCGCGCGTCGGCGGTGGCAGCTATACCCAAGCTCCTTCGCCAGGAGTTTCGTCGCAGTCAAGTGAGTGAGACGGATGGCTTCGAAGCGGCCCAGCGGTTCGGCGCCAAGCGGTTCGGGGAAGCGGCAGTGGGTTGACCACAAGTGTGGATACGACGAAGCATGGTGCATGAATGACGTTTTATTCAAGAAGGCGAGCGGTTATATAGGAAAGCGGTTAGATAACAGAAATGGGGGCGGCTTCTGTCCGGCTATAGGCGCGTGTGCATGACTTGCACTACGTCACATCTCCCCTCTCTCTTTTTTTTTATCGTCAAAACAAGCAGAGTTTTAGAACTCAGGCGCGGGGTATCTTCGTGGTGGTTGGCGCTTCCGTTCACTCCTGCGGAGTTGTGTAGATTCGGATGTCCCTGTAGTGTCTGGGACTCCCACAGCTGGGAGCGGCGCGAGAGTCTCGTGGTCTGGAGACGAGGGAGGAGGAGCCGGATTGAGGTGCTCTCTTGTGCGCTGAAACTGTTGACCCTCTTCCGTTTTGACGATGTAGGCACGAGGAGTCTTAGCCCGCTGTACGACCATGACAGGGGACCATGATCTTGAGGGCACGTTGTACATAGTTGCGGTCGAGCCAGTGCGAAGCTCTGGAAGAGGCCGTGTACCTCTGTTGTAGAAGCAGCGTTGCTTGCTCCTGATGTCTTCTAGCCTTCGTCGCACGGTCTTGGGTGGCACTGTTTGTGGCTGTAGGTGGCTGGCTGGTACAGGAAGCAGAGTTCTTGTCTGTCGGCCCATGAGCCTCTGCACAGGGGACTTCAGAGAAGAGTCCCGAGGTGAATTTCTACACTCAAGCAATGCGGCACAAAACTCAGTGCTGCCGAAACGGAACCGCCTTAACAGCTTCTTAGCTTCCTGTACTGCTCTTTCTGCCATTCCATTCGAGCGGCGATAGTACGTCCGGACTAGACCGGACGTGTTGCAGGCCAATCTTATCGGCGTAATCCTTGAACTGTTGGCTACTGAAGGGTGGTCCGTTGTCTGTGCAAAGTCGCCTTGGGAAGCCATGTGTTGCGAAGATGTCATTGCATGCTGCAATAACCTTGTTGGCTGACGGCGCTTGCACAAGCCTGATTTCAAAAAAGAAAGAGTAGAAGTCAACAACAACTAAGTACTCGGCACCGTTCTGATGACAAATATCAGCTCCTACTGACTCCCAGGGCAGAGTTGGTATCTCGTGACTTAACAGCGGTAGTCGCGCATTTCTTGATTTGTACTTTTGGCATGTTTGACAGCGTTGAGCGAATTCTTCAATATCGCTGTTTATACTTGGCCAGAAGACAACGGTTCGGGCGCGTGCCTTCATTTTTTCTGCTCCTGTGTGCGCAGCATGAAGAGAAGCCAGTACCTCACTGCGCAGTCTGGCAGGAATGATAAGGCGATTGCTCCGGAACACAAGGCCGGCTTCAGTATGCAGCTCGTCGCGGAAGCTCCAGTAGCTGCGTAGCTCGGGAGTGACGTCAGCCTTGTCAATGGGCCACGCTGTGCTTGCATACTGGCGAAGTTTCACCATGCTTGGGTCACGGTCCGTCTCCCGCAGAACTTGCTCCAGGCGCCTGTCTGAAGCTGGAAGACAAGCGATAGTGTTAACGTGGAAATGCGCGCAATGTTCTACGAGCTGTGCTTTATTAGGAAAACGTGATAACGCGTCAGCGATGAACAGTTGTTTTCCCGGAGTATACTTGACATTTATATGGTATTTTTGTAGGTTTAGACGCATACGCTGCAGGCGGAGAGGGCACTGGCATGATGGCTTCTTGAAAATCATTTCGAGCGGCTTGTGATCAGATTCCACAATGACTTCTGGCTGCCCGAAAATGTAGTCCTTGAATTTTTCACAGCCGTGGACGATTGCTAGCATCTCTTCCTCTATCTGCGCGTACCTTTGCTGCGCTTCTGTCAGCGAGCGAGATGAGTAAGCTAAGGGGTGTCCATCCTGCATTATCACAGCGCCAATTCCGTTTTAGCTGGCGTCTACAGAAAGGGTGATTGGTTTGCCCTTCTGGTAATATGCCAATATGGGAGCCGTTGCTAGTGCTTCGCGCAGTGCTTCAAAGCTTTTTTGATGTCTGTCTTCCCAAACCCATGCAGCATTCTTTTTCAAAAGTTCTCGGAGCGATGCAGTGAGCGTTGACATATTAGGAATGAAGCGGGAAACGAAGTTCACCATACCCAAGAATGTCTGTAGCTCTTTCCGGTTGCAAGGGGCCTGCACGTGGAAAATATCTTCCAGTCTCCCTGGATCCAGGCTCAACACGAGGCCTAGGTACTTGACGGATTCCTGCAAGAAGTTACACTTTTTTTGTTCAATTTCAAGTTGTGCTCCTGACATCTTGTCAGCACATTGACAAGATTTGCGTCATGCTCTTCTTTAGTGCCACCCCAGACTAGAATGTCGTCCATTACGACTGATGTGCCAGTGAGACCTTCTAGTACTTTGTGCATGGCGCGCTGAAATATTTCGGGAGCCGAAGAAATGCCGAAAGGCATACGTAGGAACCTGTAACGACCGTACGGAGGGCTCACTGTGCAAATTTTGGAGCTTTCCTCATCCAGTTTTATCTGCCAAAATCCCGTAGCGGCATACAAAGTCGAGAAGTATTGTGCTCCACACAGAGACGGTGCAATGTCTTCTAGCGTTGGCATAGGATAATGTTCCCTCAGCAGCGCTTTGTTCAAATCAGATGGATCGAGACATATGCGTACCTTGTCGTTCTTTATGACGGTAACCATGTGGCTGGACCACTCGGTTGGCTCGGTCACCTTGGAAACTACTCCGGCTGCTTCCATGCGGTCCAGTTCCGCTTTTACTCTGTCTTCGACTGCGAACGGAATCCGGCGTGCTGCTTTGACCACTCCTCGGGAACCTGGCTTGAGCTTCAAGTGGTAGACGACACCCTTGAGCTCGCCTAATCCGGAGAAGACGTCTTCATACGGCTTGACCACGTCGTACATCTCTTGGTGCTCCAGTGAAGCAATTCGGCGAATCAAACCCAGCTTCTCGGCTACTGAGCCGCTAAGAGTCACGGGTACGTCGTCTTCCATTACGAAGAATGTCGTTTCAAATGTTCCCTCGGGTCCGGTCACATGAAGGTGACTACGTTTCGTTGCTTTTTTCTGAAAACCAAAAAATGTGTTCAGCGCGACAGCGCAGTTTTCGGGTTGCTTTTGAGTTATCGTCTGCAGCTGGCTGCGTGATATGACCGAGCAATTGGCTCCTGTATCAAGCTTGCAGGCAACTGGCGTTTTTTCTATTTTCACGATTGCAGTCCAGCGGTCGTCTTTCTTGCTGCTTGGCGATAAAGTTTCCAACCAGAAATTATCTGCTTGTCCGTCTGAATGCGCTTCTAGTGACGCCACTTTTTGCTCTTTCACGCAGAGTTTAGAGCTCTTCGTTTTGCACGCAGCTGCAAAATGATTTCTTTTGCCACATTTTAAGCACGTGCGTCCCTTTGCAGGGCATGATTCACTGTTGTGAACGCGAGCACATTTGTTACAGCGACTTTGCATTTGATGGACTGCATTGACCTCCACTTGACGGTTCTTGCTGGAGTGTATTTCTTCACTTTGCTCTTTGCCGTGTTCCCGAGCTCGACACATTTCAATAGTTTTGGCCAAGGAAGCATTTTCTGAAAGAAGCGTTTCTTGAAGTTTCTTGTCTCTCATTCCCAGAATGATTCTGCTTCTTAGCATGCGTTCTTCCAGCTCGCCGAATTCACATCTTTTTGCTAGTACACGCAGCTCTGTTAACCAATCGTTAAAATGTTCGTCTTCCTTCTGGTCACGCTTTCCAAATCGAAACTCGTGATAAGCTAGGTTTAGTGCTGGTTTGTAGAACGCTTCAAACTTTCGCTTCAGTACAGCAATGTCGCTTTTATCCTCTCCAGCATCAAATACGAAAGTGCTGTACGTTTTGCGTGCGTCTTCTCCAATACTGATGAGAAAGGTTGCTGCCTGTACCTCTTTCGGTTGTTGGTCCAGGTAGGTTGCAGTTGAGAAGAGCTCGAACTCTTGCCTCCATGCTTCCCAGCTATGCCAGACATCTCCCGTTGTATCCAGGGCCTTCGGTGGTGGCAGCAGCGATGTGACGGGGGCGGCAGGCTAGGCGCGGTGCTGCTCGGCGTCTGTCATGGCTCTGGTCCGATGCAATTACCCGGGTCTCCCGGATTGCCGTGCTTCTGCCGTCGGTTACGTTGCCCGGTTGCGTTGCGCGGTCGCTAACCGGCCACTTCTGACACCATGTGGACACGACGAAGCATGGTGCATGAATGACGCTTTATTCAAGAAGGCGAGCGGTTATATAGGAAAGCGGTTAGATAACAGAAATGGGGGCGGCTTCTGTCCGGCTAGGTGCGTGTGCATGACTTGCACTACGTCGCAACAAGGTTTTCTCCAAGCACACTTTAGGTCAAGGAGAGTGGTTTAAGTGCCGTTCAACGTGTTCTACTGGGGTGAGGCCGTGCCCGTCCGTCTCTACCGGAAGACCACACCACCTTCCACCCGGTGCGGAACAGTGGGACATAGAGCGGACGTTTGCCCTAATCCACAAGATAAGCTCTGCCGGGCCTGCGGAAACATCATCCAAGAAGAGGGGCACGAGTGCCAGCCCCGATGCCTAGTCTGTGGGGGCGGCCATCTCACGAACTCCGCGTACTGCACCTGGAAATACAGTAATGGTGCAGGAGCCGGGCGGAAGCCTGGCGGAAGGAAATCCAGCAACCAGCGTCAATCCAGAGAGGACCGGAAGAATTCAGGGCCTGGGCCGCAATCCCAGAATAAACGGATGGGGACTCCGTCGCCGGGTCCCGCAGCGAGGACCGCAACAGGGGCGTCCCGGCAGGGGCCTGAAGGAAGCGGTCGTCCAGGTGACAAGAAATCGGGAAGAACCGGATCGGAGCAAACCACGGGCAGCAAGGTGAGCTGGGCACAGGTTGCCGCTTCCCTGCCTCCCACGTTGGCTGTTGAGAAACTTAAGGAGGAAAATAGCAGATTAAAAGAGGAACTAGCGAAGTATATAAGTCAGGAACTGAGAACATCGGCAGGGGGAGAAAATATGCCAACTGAGAAAAAACCAGTCACACAAGACGACGGACAAGAAGAGAGTACACACCACAACGACTGGACTAACAACTGAAGTTTATTGGAAAATACATGGTCCGAGCAAGGCCAGCAGAGCATGCGCAACAGCATCATCACTAATCACTGCGCAAAAGAGACAAAGACAAGAAATCTAAACTATCGTGGACGATCTAAAAAAGCAAATTCCTTTTTCAAGTAGGCGCACCGAAGTTGTGCTTATACAATCAGAGCCTAACAAACCGATATGATATGCCTCCAGTATTTCCCGCTCCTGTTTTCCCTTGCCTCTACCAAGAATGGTGGCATTGCTAAACAAAGGATAACAGCCACATTCATTGCAATGGCGAGGCAAGTTTGCACCGCCACCGGACCCCAGGGAGGAGTGATGCTCACGATGCTTCAGTTGTTAGTCCAGTCGTTGTGGTGTGTACTCTCTTCTTGTCCGTCGTCTTGTGTGACTGGTTTTTTCTCAGTTTACAATGTACCAACTGGCCCGCATTTCAACCCTTCTGCAAAATATGCCAGAAACACCTGGCGTATCAGCAATCAAGGAGGATGCTTTCCTCCCTGCTACTCAGCAGGCATTAACTCCTGGCCCCCAGTGTGTGGAAAAGGAGGAGGAGGAGAGAAACAGTAACGCAGTGGCGACGGAGACCGATAAGGGGGCCGGTGCCAGACAGAAAGAAGCCAGGATTGAGGCTATTGTGGAGCGATGTTCGCTGAACGACCTTCCGCGTTTGGAAGCTCGCATAACGCAAAATATACAGGCGAGCCTCGAAGGAACTCCACAAATTATTATTGAGAAAAACGTTAAGGCAGCTATTGAGAGGGGCATTCAGGCAGCGGTAGAGCGGGTCTTGCAGGGCATCTTGGAGCCCCGTCTGATTAAGCTGCAAGCCTTTGAAATCAAAATCGATCGGAAACTTCAGGAGCTTGCGCAGTGTACTCAGACGACGGTACCAAAATTAACTGGCCGGGTGGCTAATAGACAGCTTGCAGCTGATGATTCGCCCGACACCGGTGTGGACGCACCAAGCGCGATTTCCTTTAGTGTTCAACATGGCCCGCCCTCCTAAATTGCAGATTTTGCAGTGGAACTGCCGGGGGTTTAGAAAGAAGAGGGATTCGCTACAGCAATACGTAGATTCTTTGGATAATTTACCAGATATTATTGCACTGCAGGACGTGAATACGGAAGCCAAACTCAGACCATACATCACGCATCAAAACAGCTCATCCACTTGCATTCTGATGCATAAGGATTGCACGACTGTGACAATTGAGCTGGAGTTAGTCACTGAGGTGGAGCATACATTTATTCAGCTTCAACCGAATGTACGCACTAGCGTACATTATGCGCACTAGCAGAAGTGCGTATGTGTTGAACATATATAGTCGACCGAAAAACAGGGGTGCGTCTTTCGATTAGATTTTCCAAAAGGCCGCGCAATTGGCAAAAATTGCAACTCATCATTGTGGGGGATTTTAACGCGTATAGCTTCTTGTGGGGATACAGTAAGGAGGATATTAAGGGCAGGAGACTCGCTTGTGGCCATATCGAACCTTGCAGTGACGATTCGTACTGACCCACAGCATCCCACGAGGATTGGCGACAGTGTCTCGAGAGATACATGTCCAGATCTCTCGTTGATTAAAAGAGCGAGAAACTATGATTGGCACACCACGCAGGAAACCTTAGGGAGGGACCATTGCATTATAAAGATCTGCCTCGACTACAATAAGCACCGCAGACAGAAAGAATGCCCGGCTCACGGACTGGTCGTTGTTCCGACAGGCGGAAGACTCTACGCTCAACGCGCCCATTGAAAAGTACGAGGAGTGGGCTGAGTCGCTGATGGGAGCCAGGGACCGCTTCACACGTACGCTTCAGACATCAGACGAAGTCCCGGCCATTGACAACCACCTACTACATCTATGGGAGGCCAGAAGAAGTCTCACACGGCGGTGGAAAAGGCAAAAACATAACCGCAAGCTCAAGATCAAGATCGCGAAATTAAGCTTGCAAGCAGAAGAGTATGCACGATCCCTGGCCAAAAACAACTGGTTGGCAAATGCGACTCCATGAAAGGCAACCTTAGCACCAAGGCGGCGTGGAGTCTTCTGAGATGTTTGATAGAGCCCTCCAAGTCTCGCGGGGATCAGCAACGTAACCTCAAGAGAGCCCTACACGGCTTCGCGGGCACGGACCAGCAGCCAGTTGCAGCCCTCGCGAGCAAGTACCTCTGTACAGTGAAAGACAACGAGCCAGTACGGCATTATGAGGGTATGGACAATGCGGACCTGGACAGAGAGTTCGAAGTCGAGGAAATACAGGCGGCGCTTATGGCCATGAGGCGATGCATGGCGCCAGGGAACGGCAGGGTGACGGTGGGATTGCTTGTCAATCTCAATCTGCAATCGGTTGAACATCTCACGCAGTACATCAACGAATGCCGGAAAAGTGGACAGTTACCCAAGGCATGGAAGACGGCTGATGTCAGCTTTATTCCCAAGCCTGGAAAGGAGGTGAACATCAATAACCTCAGGCCCATCTCGCTTACGTCGTCCGCCGGGAAACTGATGGAGAAGGCGGTACACATGCGACTTTCTACGTATATAGAAGACCACAATATTATACCTCACACAATGTTTGGGTTTAGGGCACACTTGTCAACCCAGGACGTGTTACTGCAGCTGAAGATGGAGGTTATCGATCCCCCGCGCAAACGAAACAGTAGGGCCATACTGGCATTCGATCTGAAGGGGGCTTTCGACAACGTGAAGCATTCCAAGATTCTGGACAATCTACAGGGTACTCACTGCGGAAAGCGTACCTTTAATTACATCAAGGCTTTCTTGCAAGATAGGCAAGCGCAGATCAGGATTGGCGACACGAGGTCCGAGGCGATAAACATGGGCACCAGGGGGACGCCTTAGGGAGCAGTCCTTTCTCCACTGCTCTTCAACGTTGCCCTCATGCACCTGCCGGAACAACTTAATGCCATAAGAGGAATCCGCCACGGAATTCGCCATGGTCAACAGAGGGAAACTTGGGACAGATGAAGGAGACCCTCCAAGAGGCTGCCAGTACGGTTGAAAAGTATGCAGAAGAATGCGGACTGCGCTGTTCTCCGGAGAAGTCGGAGCTCCTCGTCCTGCGAGGGAAGGCGGATACTGCATCGCTGGAAATCTCGGTCTATGATACACCTATTCCCGAGGTGGAAACAATACGGATTTTGGGGCTGCTCATTGACAACAAGGGTGTGAACGCAGCAGCGATCACCAAGCTCCGAACGGTGTGCGAACAAGTCATCCGTATGATATCTCGGATCACAAGCAAGAAAAACGGAATGCAAGAACAGGATACCCTTAGACTAATACAGGCCTTTGTCTTCTGCAGGATAGTGTACGTCGCCTCGTACCTTCGTATGAGGAGGACCGATCTAAACCACCTGGACGTTGTCATTCGAACAGCTTATAATAAGGCAATCGGCCTACCCATGAAAGCCTCTACGAAGCGTCTGCTAAAACTAGGGGTACACAATACGGCTGATGAATTGATTAGCGCCCATCTTACAAGCCAGGTAATGCGACTGGCCACAACTACAACCGGCCGCAGGGTCTTAGAAGATTTAAACACTAGCTTTCCGCAGCAAGTGGCTGGGAGACAAGATATACCTAATGAGTGAAAGAGCAAATTCCTTACGCTTCCGCTTCCCAAAAACATGCACCCGGAGCATCATGATGCTAGATGAGTGGCGAGGAGCAACAAGATGAACGAGTGCTATTCAAGGGAAGAAGGAGCCTTCTTCGTGGGTGCTGCGCGTCCTGTACAAGGCATATGAACAATCTCAGTGGTGCACGAAATGCAGGTCGTGGACGGGCTTTCAGTTCGTAACGGGGATACACAGGCTACGGAGGAAGTAGCGATAGCCCTAGCCGCAACGCACTCCGCATCGAAATACATAGTTACAGAATCCCAGGCGGCTTATAGAAACTATATGCGTAGCAGAATCACGCCACTAGCCTGCAAAATTCTTAGTCAATGTACTACTTCAGCTGAACGGAAGGAATTATGTCATCAGGGAGTTGAAGGAAACGAGCGCGCACACGCTTCGGCCCGAGCTTTTCTTCCCCGGAATCCTTCTACATCCTCCCTTACTTATTCAGGCTCCCCTTCTCCATTAACAACATATTCAGAAATATTTCAACATTTGCGCCTTGAAAGGCAGACACTCCCGAGGCCCGCTAAGGGTCTCAGTAAATCAGAGGAATGTTACCTTCGCAGGCTACAAACTATGTCTTTCAATAATCCAGCTACGCTTCACGCCATTGAGCCCGAGTCCTATTCGGCACAGTGCAAATTTTGTGGCCAGAAGGCAAACCTATACCATATGGTATGGGCTTGCCAGAAAAATTACAGCATTGGCATCATAAATCAGCCAACGCGGGAGGGCTGGGAGGCGGCCCTGTCCAGCTCAGGCCTCGAGGAAAAACGGGCCCTCGTCGCCATAGCACAGGCAGCGGCTTTTACCGACGGCGTCCCGGACTAGGGACCCGATCAGCCTTCCCTTCAACTAAGGCATTGTGGCTTTCAATAAATGTTTTCATCATCATCAAGCGCACTTTAGAATTTCCAAAGTGTCTTCGGTATTTTTTTTAGGAAAGGAAATGCGTAGTATCTCTCTCCCCCAGCTGCGAAACCAATAGGGCGGAAGCTTGGAATGCCCGCCGCTGTGGCTCAGTGCTGAGGCGCTCTTCTACCGAGCCGGAGTACCCGGGTTCGAGCCCGACCGCGGCGGCCGCGTTTCGATGGAGGCGAAATGCAAGAGGCGCCCGTGTGCTGTGCGATGTCAGTGCACTTTAAAGATCCCCAGGTGGTCGAAATTATTCCGGAGACCTCCACTACGGCACCTCTTTCTCTCTTCTTTCACTCCCACCTTCCTCCCTTCCCTTTCGGCGTGGTTCAGGTGTCCGCCGAGGTATGTGAGACAGATACTGAGCCATTTCCTTTCTTCGAAAACAAATTTACCAATTTACCTTAGCTTGCAAAGCGGAGGGTAAAATTTTTAAATTGGTTTTTGAGGAAACGAAATCTGCAGTAACTGTCTCACACATCTGGGTGGACACCTGAACCAGAGGGAAGGTGCATAACTGCCCTCTTGGAACAGTGGACACCTCAATCGTGCTTTAAGCTACTTGGCGGTAGTGACAGATGTGCGCTGCATGCTTTGGCATTCACAACGCTGTGCCAGGAACGCTGCCACCTGCCAGGGTGGCAGGGTGGGTGGGGACTTTAATGTAGATATAAAGAGAAGCGGGAATTTCTTACCACTTCGGCGGGACAACATCTCGTTCCTCTCGGTCGTAACGGCTCCCATAGCTGCGACAACCTCGCGAAATGCTTACGCAGACCTCGTCTTTGAGAACCTGGCATTGATGCGGCAAGACGAAGATATATCCATCAATTTCTCCAACCGCAAAGCTTCCTTCACGACAATCAAGAACTGTTAGTGGAGTGTTTCTTGGAAAAGGAATATATGTGAAAAATAACAAGTTGTCTGTAATTGTGCATACAACATGTCTTCCTCGAATTTTTGCCTCAGTCTATCGAAAAGCTGAAAAAGCTGAGGAGCTGCGCTCAAATTTTGCATTAAGAAGTAAAGTAATTGTCGGCAATTTTTTAATTCCCTGAATTGTTGAGCTTCCAGGTCTCCTAAAGGAAGAGGTATAATTGGGCACAGTTATCTGACCGCAAAAAGCGCTAAAGAAGGAGGAAGCTTCTCCGCAGATGTACTGGAATAACTGTGTCCTCTTGGGCGCCAGTTGACTGTGCCTCCAATAGTGATCACCTTCCGATCAGCTTCCAAGTTATGTGCCAGTTGACCTCTCCTAACAGCACACGGCGCACATTCATAAATTACGACAGTTTTAAAAATGCCCTCAAAGCAGACCTTCAGGAATTATCTCATTCCAACAGTGGAGATAATGCCATCCGCATTTGTTCAATTTTGGATGGAGCTCGTAAAAAATCGGAGTTCTTGGTTCAGGCACATAAGGGAACATCGCCGTGCCTTTGGTGGAACGCAGAGTGCGCTCGCGATTATAGGCGCCGAAAGGCTGCTTGGAAGAAACTTCTCCATAATCAGTGTCCCAAAAACTGGATCGATTATAAGTTCGTTGCAGCTACGTTTAAGCGCACCGTATCTCGTGCAAAGGAGTTGCACGATACTGAACGCTACGAATTCCTTTCCAAATCTGGTAATAGGCGTGCTCTATTCAATTACCTAAAATCCAGGAAACTAATCTCGTCCACCATGAACGCTGTCTCCCTAGTTCAGTCACCGGCTGAACTTGCACAGTCCCTGGAAGAGATAGGCAGAGGTCTTGAGCGCCGGTTTACGGCTCTTCTTCCTTCTCCTCAGAGATTTCTTGCCACTTTGGACGATTTCGAGGAGGTCACCCTCACTGAGCTCTCGAACACTGTATCCCGCCTTCCACCCGCGGCCCCTGGGCCTGATGGTGTGACTTCTTCTATGATTAAAATATTGTTCGAGGAATCTCCCACCGACTTACTGGCGCTTATAAATTACTCTCTTAAGGGGCCATGGATTCCAAATGAGTGGCGTTTAGCAAAGATTGTCCCGTTGCTTAAAAAGCAGGGAGATGGTTATGTGTTAGACAATATAAGGCCAATTTCTTTAACTTCGAATCTCGTTAAGCTAATTGAGAGGGTGTTGCATGGTAGAATAATGTCTGTTATTTCAGAGGCTGGGTTGTTGAACCCTTGCCAGATTGGTTTCAGACCAGGATGCTCTATATGGTGTGCCCATACCGATCTGGAGAGCCGCATACAGTTAGCTCGGCGCCGAAATCAATACGCAGCGCTTGTTACTTTAGATGTATCTAAAGCCTATGACAGCGTTGAGCACAGGACGCTCTTGCAAAGACTGCAGGCAGTAGGACTTCCGAGATACTTTGTGGCTTGGGTTGCTGAATTCCTTGCTGACAGGGAATTTTACTGCTTTCAGAACGGTGTTTCATCAAGCAAATTTCGACAATCGAGAGGAGTGCCCCAAGGGGCGGTCCTCTCCCCTGTACTTTTTAACATCTTACTCAGCAGTATTCCCTGCAGTCCTCAGGTGGCCACCTATGTGTATGCTGATGACATCGCCTTTTTTGCTTCAGAGAACGACATTTCCTCTTTGTACCAGTCCTTACAGTCCTACCTCAATGTCCTAGACCAATGGTTAGGAGACATTAATCTGTCCCTTAATGTCAATAAATGTGCTTTATTGGTTTTTCCGCTCTCTCGTCCAGTTAATATCTCTATTGTTTACCGGAACCATGTAATTCCTCAAGTGCAAAGTGTCAAATACCTTGGAGTAATTTATGATCCTTCTCTTTCCTGGGCGGCCCATATCGAGCAGATCACTGTGAAAGGAGTCCGAGCAGTCGGTATGCTGCGCAGGCTGAGCAGTGTTCGTTCTGGCATGAGAAGGCACTCACTTCTTATGATTTATAGAATGTACGTCCGTCCAGTCTTAGAGTTCGGCTGTGTTTTATTCTCTGGTGCACCAGCGTATAAACTTCGCCCCTTGATTCTCTTGGAGCGGGAGGCGTTGCGCCTTTGTTTGGGCCTTCCAAAATTTGTGGCGAATTCCGTTTTGTACCTGGAAGCGCGTACTCCATCATTGACTTCTAGATTTAGGCTCTTAACGGTGAAAACGTTCGTAAGAATGTGCGATTCTTCGCTCCATGCCTCCAATTTGATCTTCCTTCGTCAGCCTCGGCTATTTTTCAACGAAACCTGGTCTCGTTTCCGTACCCCTCAGATATGTTTGGCGCAATCCCTCCTAGACCCCTTAAACGTCCGCATTTCGGACATCCGTCCGGTATGCGCCAACTCATCTATTCAGATTTTCTTCGATGACATCTTTCCAAAACATGCAAAGTTAATGCCTTTTCATTTGCTCAGCGGTTTATTGCAGGATTACCTGCTGTGCTTTAAATCTCATGTGCTCATAGCGACAGACGCCTCACAGTGTGAAGAAAAGGCCGGAGTTGGCATTTTCTCCATCTCCCTTGACTGGTCATTCTCACTCCGCCTTCCCGATTACACACCTATTTATTTGGCCGAATTTCTAGCAGTAGTCTTAGCGTTGCGCAAATTAAACAGCTCCTTGTCTTCTGTCATAATTATGACAGATTCATTATCGTTGTGTTCCTCTCTCACCGCGCCTACAACATCTCAGGCACTTCGGTTATTCAAATGCTTGGTTCCACCCCACGTGTGTTCATTACGGTTGGTCTGGGTGCCTGGGCACAGAGGAATCCATTTGAATGAGGTTGCTGATACCCTGGCGAAGGCATCTCTTCAAGGCCCAGTCGTATCTGTGCTTCCACCCAGCGCATATATTACCGCGGCCAGGTTTCGCAGGTATCTGCTCCTGAAAGAATTCGCAGCATCAGCTCTGACCTCCTCTCCCGAATTCCGGCATCTCCTTTACCCGTGGTGCAGTAAAGGATGGCGATCACGCAAGCTTGAGGTTTCTTTCACTCGTCTACGTTGTCGCGTGCCTCTTTTAAACTTCTACCTTTATAGATCTGGTCTGGCGGTCTCCCCATTGTGCCCGTTCTGCGGAGAACCCGAAACGATAGATCATTTCTTGTTGACCTGCCGCCGTTTCTCCTCTTTACGGAGCCGCCTGCTGGAGCTTCCGTTACGACAGCTTGGTCTAAGTCTGTCAGCTGGGGTTGCTCTGTCTCTTGGGGCTTCCTCCCTTGGGCACAGCAACTGGAATGTGCTCTCCGCCATGCAAAACTTCCTTACAGACACTAAACGGCTGCCGTCTTAAGCTCTGGTCTTTCTCATGACCAATATTTCTCTGGAATGAAAGCTTTCTGATATGTGGAATATTTAGCCCCGTTCTCTATTTCAGTCACCGATCTCACAGCATTTGTTTAACCTATTTCAATTACACATTTGAGATCCTTTCATTTATTTCCTAATTGCTATTATTATCATTATTATTTTATTTTTCCCCACAATTATTTTCTTGTTTAACATTTTGTACACCTATCAGTTGCCGCCTGTGTCTTGGCCAATCCCCCGCAGTGGGTATGCGCCATTTTCGAGAGGACAACAACAACAACAACAGCGTTCGGCTTGAAGGGGCCGAATAAGGAGAAATCGAAACAAGGACGAAGTCAGTTTTCGGTGCTCGGAGTGCCTCCCCGGATCTTCTGCGCTATGGGTAAGCTGAGAATGGCTTCATTACCTGAAAATGTGGAGTTTCGAGGAGCAGTGCAAGACAGCGCTAAAGGAAAGAGTGCAGCTTTGAGGAGCAGCCATTGCTCAGTCTGCTAAATACAGGCAGAGGAGTTGACCGCCTGGTGTGCAATCCTTTCGCTGTCTTAGGCGTGGTGAACTGGAGCGCACAATTATCGACATCTCCAGAAAGCGACCAATAATGTGCGTCGAGTGTATTTCACGCTGTGTTAGGCTGCTAGCTTCAAAATATGATATCTCCTTAGTGAACGGCTCCAAGGGTGTTGTAAGTTCTACCGCAGGTGTGGTCTAATGTTTTGAGCCTCCGCTTCGTATACGGTAGGTGCGGGGCTCGCTTCCCACTTTCGTCGGATATCTAGCGGTAATACAGTTGGTAGAAGTTTCCCGCTTTCCTGGCGCTGGGCTTATTTCGGGTGAAATGGTTTAGAAATAGGGATTTGACCCCACCTTGTGTAGCCGCAAATAACTTGTGTCCCTGCACTCTATGGCAAGGAGTCCCTTGCGGCATAAAATACTCATCACCGATGGTTTGGTAAGCATGACCGAAAATTCCAGCATTCACTTCTTGCGCTTAGACAGTTACCTCAGGGGCTTTCAACCACATGAGGCATGGTCTCTCATCAGAAAAAGTCTTGTGTTTCCTCTTGGTCTAGGTGAACCTCTTAAGTGTGTGCCATAATGGTGGCGCAAAGGGAGGAGTGAAAGCGGTACTCAGATCACAAGCTATGAGGCTGCTATTGAAACGCTGGCAGTGTGTTTTAAAGTAGACAATAAATACGCCTCCAAGACGGCTAATGTTGACATAAAGGCAGACATAAAGGCAGGCCGTTCTTCGAATGCGCCGTCTCAGCCATCGTGCTTAAGGCTCGTGACGCTGGACAATCAAGCATATGGAACCGCTGCCTTGTGCGGAGTTTCCTAGCAGGATTGGTTTGGTCGGAAGACTCAGACGCTTGCATGCTTCCAGGGTACAGTCTTTGCCAAAAGTAAAGGTGCAACAGTGGTTGCTTTCTTAGCCGCGTAGCGACCTACTTACAGCAGCCCTTAAGCTCTGAATCTGTGTAAAGGCGAAACCTTTTACTCACGTTCTGACACCTTTCGTTTTTTTATGCGTGCCGTAACGGCTCAGTCACGCTTAGAAGAAATAAACTACTGCTCAGTTACTTTTGGCGAAGGGGTTACATAGCTGTGGAATTGAACCGCCGAGAAAATTTTAGAGAATCCAAAATTTGCAACATGCGTGCAGTCTGTGTGGGAGATATCAAAGCATGCAAATTGTGTACTGTGTGAATTCCCTTCTTTTTGCGTGGCTTCGTCTTTTCTTCCCTGGCATATATAAATAAATACCCCTTCTTTCGTTTATTATTCCAAACGATCCAGGGGAACTTAATTAAAATATGCTCCTTGACTAACTGGTCATTGGAATGTGTCCGTTCGAGACCGAAGGATTACGTCGCATAACGTAGGTGACGCGAGCTGCGGGGTTTTAGATATGAGGAAATATAGGCTGTACTGTGCGACGTGAAGGGAACCTATAAAACGGCCATAGGCACATACAAGCTAACAAGGCATCGAGCCAGCACGAAAGGCCATGGTTTTGGGCAACGCTAATATTTTGCCGAATTAATTTTCCTCTCACCTCCCTTTTCTCCTTGAACTTAATATCCCGTTATCCCTTCTCTAGGATTGGGTTAGCAAACCCGTTTCTTGTCCCAGTTAACCTTCCGCCTTTCCTTACCCTTCTCCTCCTCAACCTTGACAATCAAGTTGTCAACAATTCATTCTGGCAAAAAAATTAAAAATTTTCCATTTCCTGTGAGGCAAAAAAGGGAGGAAAACCTAAATCTACCGTTGTCGGTAGCCTGGCCAGGCATATGCCACTACAGGTGACAGCAGCAGCCAATCATACATCGAGGCAAACGATCATCATCATAACGGCATGCACCTGCTTCTATGTGCACAATAGTAAAAAGAATGGCACTTACAGAGAACCGAGATCCTGCGGTGCTATTTCGACTTAGGCGAAAGGAACAAGTGCCGTGTGTTGTGCGATTTGAGCGCGCGTTAACCCCACGTGGTAGAAACTGCCGCCTCTCATAATCATTTCTCAGCTTCGAGCCATCAAACTGCGCATAACGTACTGCGACAAAATCATATACAAACCTCTTTTATACTGTTAATAAGGAAGTAGAGGAAGTCGTAGCGTTAGTAATTAACGAAGCAAACACATCTTTGGCCTAATTTATCCACGGCGAAATTGGCAAATGGCAATCATGAAGCTATAAGGAAGAGGCATAGCCGGAAGAAAAGCAGAAAATTCGCTGTCTTTCTTAGACCTACACGTGATATCAATGATGTTATGAATAAAAATATTTGCCAGAGGACCAAACGTTTGAACTGGTCACTGCAGGGGGTAGTTTTTGCGTTGTTCACGGCTATAATGGTGTACTATTTGGCCCGTTATTGGCTATTATAAAGAACGGTTTTTTTTTTTCGCAAGTTCTGACTACAAGCAAAGAAAAATTTTTGTAACTAGTTGCATGATTTCACGAAGCTACCCCATACTAATGAACGTTATTGACTTCTGCTTCTTTATTCAAACGTTAAAAAAAATTGCTTAAAGTGATAGGAAAAAACGCATAGTTGCGCAAATTATCGCAGCTTTTTCTTCTCCGTCCATGTCTTTCTGCAATAGTTACCATGTTGGATTCCATAAACCAACAAGCCCATTTAAGAGCATTAGCGCAAACTAAATATTTTGGGCAGAACAAGCGCTGTATTTTAAGGCGTAAGCCTTTCTAGGCTCATGAGTGGTGTGGGCGTAAGTTGTAGACGGAAGTTGTTGGACGGAAGTTGTCCACACGAATTCTCAATCATAAGCTGTATGATTAAGCAACAGATTATAACAAACATATGTGTAATGAAATGAAAAAAGAAATGGGAAAAATTAAAAACAGCATGACCGAAAATGAAAAGTTATAAGTAAACAAAAAATGGAAAATGTAATAACAAGAAAAAAAAAACAGAATAAAAAATAAATGAAAAATTGGCGGGACAAAGTACCGGGAAAGGCTCTTAAGCAGACTTCAATGGAATCCTGTAATTTTTTGGTATTGAACTCACGCTTCAATATAAATGAAAGCATTTTATTATTAATGAAATACAACAGCGCCCATGTCTGTGTCTTGCTCCTTCGTGTTCCGTCTCGTCCCTTGCGCTGTTTTATTGCATTACGCAATACCAATTAGCCCGGCATCTTGCACTTCTGAATTTTATTATTATTTCCAGCTATGGGGACAGCGACTTGATCCTTTACGCGGTCTGCGTACTTACATGCTTTGAAGGCGAAAGCATTTATTTGTAATTTATGTTTTTTCTTTTCTTTCTAATCCTCAGCTACTCATTAACAGAGAGTCGTAAAGGAACGCATAGACTAGTGCACCTTTATTCGCCAAGAAGCAACGCAGTTTTCTGGCCTATGGGTTCTGTGCTTGCTTCGCGGTCGGAATGTCCTTGGTTCAATTCCCCGCACCTTCGGAAATTTTTTTGCCTTGCTGATGACTTGGAGGGGCGTTTCTGGATCACTTTTCCTGAACGGTGGTCCTTAAGGGTAACGGAGTGAATTCCCAGAGAAATGAACCTTAGCAAGAGCCGGCAGAAAGTTAGGTGGCCGGATGAGATTAAGAAGTTTTCGGGGATACAGTGGCCGCAACTAGCAAATGAAAGGGTTAATCGGAGAGGCATGGGAGAGGCCTTTGCCCTGTAGTGGGCGTAGTCAGGCTGATGATGATGATTCCTGGACGCTGGCAAAGATGCCTGTTTCTGTGCTAATGGACCACATGAGGCTTTCGCCGTAAAATGTTTTGTTGTATGTGTATCATGAGAGTTGCTGTTGCGATGGCCGGATGTGGAGCAACGCTTCGCAGTATGCTGGAGAAATAGCGGCTGATCCTCATGCGTTGCAAGCATTGCGTGAGCTGGCACAGCCCTGCCAAAAGCCGACGCTGTGAAAATTCAGATTTAAGATGTCTGGCTGAAGAGGGCCTGTTTTGACAACGTGGAATTAGGAGATTAGCGCGAATCTAATAGCTAGCACACAATGCAGGCCAGATTTTCCGGAATTTCCCCAGGACTTCCTATAGTTTGCAATGGCACCCATGTAATAGCAAATACACAGTGCAGGCCAGATTTCCTGGGTTTTTCCCAGGATTTCCCATAGTTTGCAAAGCTTTGTGTCGTCTGTTCTCCAACCCTGAACACGTGGGTAACGCTGCTGGCGAGAGATTTCGACTTGAAATATCCTAGGCGGAAAGCTGTACAAGAATGGCGAGTTGAGCTAGTCAGACGTATTTGACCTTGCAAAAAAAGAAACGCACACGGATGAAGGACACAGCGCTTGTAGTGTCTACTCTTCCTGTCTCCTTCGTCCATGAGCGCTGTATTTTGTCCGCGAAAGCTGTGTCTGACTGCAAGGACACATAAGATCTTAGTTCAACACTCCTTCAATTTGTTTCAGATGAACACCCAGTCGTCGATCCCGAGCCTACGAGTGAGCCCGGTGGTAAGGCAGTTTGTGTCTGTGCCTGTTGTTGTCCACACACGATGGTATCCCCGCCCACGTGATTTCTCCTCCAGTCATCTCCATTTATGATTCGCTCATGACGAAAACCGACTTCCTCTTACATAACAAGTCACTCAGTTCCACTGCCCACAATCTTGTCGTTAAGGGGGCTTCTGTCTGAGTAAGAAACAGTTCTGAGCACCGTCTTTGGGGGTGTTGCTTTTCTACAAGCTTGCTTCTCCGAAAACATGGGTTCTCTTTATTTTCAATGATCACTGTTCGTTGGTATTTTTTATCCGTTTTTTTTCCCCCACTTCGGATGCTCTCTTAAATAAGAAGGGTTTTGCAATGTACAGGGGCCATTGAGTAAATGTTGAGCTGTCAGTCTTAGATAGTTCCATTCTCTGCCCACGAGTATTTTTTTCGAGAGAATCTTTCTAGATTTTCAGTATTTGAACTCCTGTGGCATTTCATGACACAAGCCTTCAAAACGAAGCCGACTTTAGAAAAGGTAGTTTTGTTGGAGGAGCTGATTGACGTCATATTGACTTCTAAACAGGATTCTTCCTCCGTGCTGACCGCTACAGAGCAAATTTATGGAATAATACGATGTTCAGTTCTACCAAGCAGTTATAATAAGGAAAAAAAAGTGCAAAACGCTGAGGCAGCGTATGAGTATCGAGCGTTGGCAATATCGAAAGAATATTGCGTCATTAGTCATCTTCTCTATATCCGGCCCATATTTTTTGTTATATCCGGATATATATACTTTTTTAATGCTAACGTATACAACGCAAGAAAACAAATTATTTGATACCACTTGGAATGTCGTAATCGATTAGTTTTTTCGTAATGGACGTTTAAAGTTTCAAGAAGTCAAAGTTTGGGGAACGAAAGGTCGTCGGTGCGAATACCTATGATGAGCTGCGCTTTTATTTGACTAGTAATAAAATGATCCGTAAAACGCTGAAGCGTGGGAACCATCCACGTACCAATGATACCACCCACTAGTCCCACTTGAATGGCCTTGTGTTTCCTACTAATGTGACCTTGTGCAATGCGACCATTAGAGCTGACGCTCTAAAAAACAATTAAGCATTGTAGACAGTGGGAAACCTGTAGAGGAGTTTAATAGTGTGAAATTTATGTAATTCATTTATGACTTCCAGACCACCTCGGAGCATGCGTCACTGTGTCTATAGATTGCCAGTGCGTCCCTCGTCATTTTTTTTCCCGCTGTTTCCTGATGCTTCACTTCCGTTCAGCCCAGGTGAAGAACAGTTCTCACTCCTCGAGGTCCCTTAGGGCACAATTCTGCCATTGTTCCAGACTCGCTTGCTTCAGCCTTTGTATGACTGCAGACGCATTACTTGAGCAGTTTCCGCTAAACAGCTTCTTCAGTGGCTAATCATTCAAAGAGCGAACTGGATCATCTGTAACCTCCATGTTTATCCAGCTCTCTTGGCATATTCGGTTTCTCGTATCACTATCCCCATATTTTTATTAGCCGTAAAATGTGTTAGCCTTTGTATCGTGCAGAACCTTTCTCAGTTGTGCGAGCCTTAAATTGCCGTTTATTTTCTCTAACGTTCTTTGAGTGCGGACGGCTCACACATTTTCTAACAGGCACATAGGGCAGCGTCTTTCTTTTATGAAATTATGCAGCGACATGCAGCTTCAAGTTAAAGCATGTCACAAGCTCTCTCCGTCCAGCCTCGAAGCGTCGCCCAGCCCTGTCGTGAGCAAGGATTCGCCAGTAACCTTTATGGCGACTCGGACGAGATCGACTCTATTGCGTGACTCTTCAGAAAAAAAACTTATTTGTCTGTCAATACCTACCGACATTGTCTCTAGCAGCAGTAGAAGCCGCCTGTGCCATCCCATCGCCAGACACTTTCTTCCCGAAAGCAGGGCACACCATGGTCGGCTTGTGCGCTCCTCTACTCACGACAACGGGGTAAAGTGGCGGCTGGACTGTCAGCTGCGAAGAATAGTTAATTTTTGAAAGCGGTACTTATTGCCTCAGAGCATAAAGGCGGTGTGTAATGATCGTTGAACGAAAATGATGGTTAAATGAATAAAAAAGGTTGGCCGATGTGGTCGTTGCGATTAAGCGGTATATGGCGAAAAATTATTCGTCCAGAGACCCGCTTCCTCCAGGTTCTGGATTCTCGTCGGCTTCAGCCGTAGGTAGACGTGCTGCAGGCGGTGGGTGTCGGCCTCATTATTGCAGGATTCGCACTCTGGACACCAGGGGCGGGGATAAAAGTCTCGAAATAGAGGCCAATTTCGAGTTGCGGCAGCAATAAGGGCAAGCCCTACCCGGATCTTCCTAATGTGAGACGGGAGACAGAGCGCAGGATGGAGCGAGCTTTAATGGCACCCGCAAGTATGGCGACCAACCCTTCGAAGAAGAAGATGAGCGATGATGATGGATATGCACAGATGAAGACGAAGGTCGCATGTTGGGCTTTGAGCGATGATGATGGATATTGTACAGATGAAGACGAAGGTCGCATGTTGTGCTTACACTTTCTCCCCTCGCGTACGAAAGCGACCGGCCCGGGCGCAGATTAGAGCACAGTAGGGCGACGGGCAAAGGGTTTGAGGCGGGAAACATGAACAATCTCGGCACCTCGGCAACGACGATCATTAACAGGATGAACAGGGGCAACGCGATAGTTCACCGGGGACGTTTGTTCGAGTACAGTATACGGACCAATATAACGGCTCAAAAATTTGTCACACAATCCCGGGGTACGCACTGGAGTCCACAGCAGTACCTCATCACAAGGGAGAAAAAATATGGAACGGTGGGAGAGATCATAGGTGCTTTTCCGGGAGGCTTGGGAGGCGTCGGTATTCAGGCGGGCAATGGCACGGCAGTAGGTAAGACGAGAAGTAAACTGTTCGTGAGAGAGTCTGGAAGAGGTTGAGGGGGCGGAGAAGAAAGACGCTTCGAGGGTGAAGGTAGGTTGACGTCCATACACAAGGAAGAATGGGGAGAAGTTGGTGGTTCTTTGCACGGCACTATTGTATGCAAAGGTAACGAAGGGAAGCATGGTGTCCCAGTTGGTGTGGTTGGGCTGGATGTACGTGGCTAGCATATCGGACAGCGTGCGATGAAAGCGCTCTGTGAGCCCATTGGTCTGAGGGTGATAAGCTGAAGAGGTTTTGTGCACGGTTCTGGAGGCGTGAAGAACTTCGGCAAGGATGCTGGAGAGGCAGGACTTGCCGCGGTCACTAATAAGGACACGAGGAGCTCCATGGCGCAGAAGGATGGCGTTCAGGAAGAAGTGGGCGATCTCTGAAGCAGAGCCGGAAGGAACAGGGGCCGTTTCAGCGTATCTAGTTAAGTGGTCGATGGCAGTGACGATCCAACGGTTGCCCGTTGGTGTTAATGGTAAGGGACCGTAGAGGTCAATCCCAACGACTTCAAAAGGGAAGAAAGGACAGGGGAGAGGCTGTAGAAGGCCCGCAGGGGCAGACGTGCTCCGTTTACGACGTTGGCAAGAGATGCAAGACGCAATATATTTTCCAACAGCGGTTGAGAGGCCAGGCCAAAAGACACGGCGCTTGATGCGGTCATAAGTTTTCTGAAAGCCTAAGTGGCCAGCCGGGGGGTCATCATGAAAGGCCTGCAAAACTTCTCGGCGAAGAGAACGAGGTACGACAGGCACCCATGAGTCACCGAAGGGGCTGTAATTGTGCCAAAGAAGGATGTTGTCGACTAGCTTGAAAGAGTTAAGTTGGCGAAGTAGGCGGGCCGCGTAGCACCGCTCAGACGGTCGATAAGAGTCCGGCAGTAAGGGTCGGCCCGCTGCGCTGAGGCGAGATCGCCATGACTGGGAGTTGGCATCAAGTCAATGGGTGTGGCGGTCAAGGTTGAGATAGCCGTCGAAGGGGTAGTTTGGCAGTTTGAGGATGCGGAGGACACGCGCTGAGGTTGGGTTTCGGCGAGGGGACAACGAGATAGCGCATCGGCGTCCTGGTGTTTCTTGCCCGATTTATAGGTGACGGTAAAGTCATATTCCTGGAGATGGAGAATCCAGCGGCCGAGGCGGCCGGACAAGTTTTTCTGCGAGGACAACCAGCACAGGGCATGATGGTCAGTGACAACTGTGAACTGGCGGCCGTACAAATAAGGGCGAAATTTCTGAATGGCCCAGACAACAGCGAGGCACTCTTGCTCAGTTATCGTGTAGTTCTGCTCCGCTGCAGTCAGTGTACGACTGGCGTAGGCGATGACTTGCTCGCACGAAGAGTGCTGCCGCTGCAGAAGAACTGCACCAATGCCGTGTCCACTGGCGTCCGTGTGTAAAATCGTTGGAGCATTGTCGTCGAAATGTGCCAGTATCGGATCAGATGTGAGAGCCTTCTTTAAGGTAGTAAAAGCGACCTCACAGGTCTCAGACCAAACAAACGGCTGGTCGGCGCAGAGGAGCTTATGCAAAGGGGCCGCAATAGAGGCAAAGTTGCGTATGAAGCGCCGGAAGTATGACGCTAGCCCCAGAAAACTGCGCAGGTCTTTGACGCGCGATGGGCGAGGAAAATGCAAAACTGCAGCCACTTTGTCGGGATCAGGCTTTACACCCTTCTGGCTAACGACGTGACCGAGTACCTTGATAGAAGTGGAAGCAAAGCAACATTTCTTGGTGTATAACTGAAGGCCGGCCTCAGAAAGTGCGCTTAATACTTCATCGAGACGAACAAGGTGTTCAGAAAAAGTCGAAGAAAAAATGACTATGTCGTCGAGGTAGCATAGGCACGTTTTCCACTTCAGGCCTCAGAGAACGGTGTCGATCATGCGCTCGAACGTGGCCGGAGCATTGCAGAGGCCGAACGGCATAACGTTGAATTCGTATAATCCGTCGGGAGTGGCGAAAGCAGTTTTTTTCCTTGTCGGCCTCATGCATCGGTATTTGCCAGTATCCGGATCTTAGGTCGAGACTAGAGAAAAATTGTGCACCTTGGAGACAGTCGAGGGCGTCATCAATCCGAGGCAGCGGATAAACATCTTTTCTAGTGATCTTGTTAAGGGCGCGATAGTCAACACAAAAGCGTACTGAGCCATCCTTCTTTTGAACCAGCACAACAGGCGAAGACCAAGGACTCGAAGAAGGGCGTATGATGTGGCGCTTGAGCATGTCGGCTACGTTATCTTGAATAACCTTGCGCTCACTAGAAGACACACGATACGGGCGACGGTGAATGATGCCCGAACCATCTGTGTAGATGCGATGCTTAGCTGCGGTGGTTTGGCTCAAGGTTGTTGCCTGGGTATCGAAGGAAGCTGCATGCTTGGTCAAGACGGCAAGCAATTCATCTTTTTTAGTCGTGGTGAGACCGGGGCTGATAGCAGCTGAAATAGATACAGAGGCAGAAGCAGGGGTCGAAAGAGCGAAGCTTGATGGGGCAGAGGAAAGAACGGCTACAGGTTGAGTGGTATCCACAGGAGCGATGGCTGTGCCTTGACGCAGAAGAATGGGTTCCGGCGTAGTGTTGAAGGCAGTCAGTAGTGAAGACCCATTGGTGAAGCGGTGCAGGGACGCGACGAGAAAGATGCCCCTTGAGAAAAGAGGGTGGCTTGGCGTGACAAAACGTCCCCAGCGTTGACGTGGGCAGAAGCAACAGAGAGGACATCTTCGCAGCCGGGGTAAAGTACATGATCAGCGGTGGTAACCAGATGATGAGAAGGCAGGACAGAAACGGCAGAAAGGTCGGATTCAGAAGCTTGTAGAGTAGGGGGACAGCAGGTAATTACAGCTTGCGAAGAGTGGAGGAAGTCCCAGCCGAGGATGAGGGGATAAGCACAGGAGGGAAGCACAGCAAATACTATGTAGTGCAGGATGCCGTCGATAGTGACTCGTGCCGTACACAATCAGGAAGGACGCATTGATTCATCATTGGCAGCACGGAGAGAAAGACCACTGTAAGGGGTGCGCACCTTGCGAAGACGAGAACATAAATCAAAACTAATTACAGAAATGGCGGCGCCCGTATCGATCAATGCTTCTACTACAGTGCCTTCAATGTCAACGGTTAACATGTTCGATGGCTGTGCAGGAGGAATTGAGAGGGCGGCGTGCGATGGAGTTTTACCTCCGGAAACTGCACAATTTAGTTTTCCGTGTGGCCAGTTGTCTGGGAGGATGGTGGACGTAGAGGCGACGACGAGCGGCAGAAAGGCGATGGGGAGCGGCGGCGCGACGACCTGTCGTTCGAGGAGCGGTCCGGAGAGGTAGAGGGATAGGAGGGACGATAATTAGTATGGTCAGCAAACGGTGGGCGGGAAGCGTACGACGAGTGCGGAGCGTCTTGGGAGAAGTCCCCGTACGATGGGCGACGAGGAGGACTGGAGGAAAACGTCGGACGGTAAGCAGGTGATGAGTACGTAGCTCCGTTGCGAAAGTCTGGGTACCACTCGCGCTCGTCGCGCTGACGCCGACGGCACACACGGGCAACATGCCCGCGAATTCCGCAGTAGTGACACACCGGCCGACGTGCAGGCGGACTCCAAACAGGACACATAGCGGGGCTCGGGGACACAGAGACCGGAGTTTGCTGGACGGGCTGTGGATGCGACGGGTAAACAGCAGCAGGAGGCGTCGCAGCAACCTGGGCATAGGTAGGCACAAAACGCGGTACAGGTGGTGGTTCCGCAGCCAAGGGACGAGTGACCGAAGCGAGCTCGTCTTTGATGAGATCACGCAAAGGCGAGGACGACGGGGCTGGAGGCGGGTGGGAATCGACTGGCGGTAAGGTGGAGCCGTGCAGTTCCTCCCGGATAATGAAGCGAATGAGGGAGCGTAAGTCCACGTCGGGTGAAAGTGGGGTGTCCCAGGTGTCTTTTAATCGAAGTGACTGAAGGTTGTCAAAACGATGGCAAGTTGTTCAGATGTCTTGAACTGACGTTGGATTCTGAGCAGCAAGCGTATTGAAGGCAAATGACCCAAGCCCTTTCAGAAGATGACGTACCCGATCGTTCTCTGACATAGCGCTGTTGACACGTCGACACAGGGCAAGCACGTCTTCAATGTAGGATGTGTAGGACTCACCGGGTAGCTGAACGCGCGTATCTAGCTTTTTTTTTGTAGGCAGCGGGGCTTGCACCAGATGTGCCAAAGATTTGTCGTATCTGTGCCGAGCAGTGAGCCCAGTCCGGGATGGCATCTTTGTGGTTGACGAACCAAGTCTTGGCCACGGCAGTGAGGTAGAACGACACGTTTACAAGTTTCATCGCTGAGTCCCAACGATTATAGGCACTGACCTGGTTATATTGGTCGACCCAGTCCTCGACATCGTCCCCACGAAGACCAGCAAAAATGGGAGGCTCGCGCTGGAGTGTGGTGATGGTCCAAGTGGGGTGTCCAGAAGATTGGGAAGGACCGGGTTGGCTCATCATTGCTGGCTCCAGACGGTTCGAATCGAGAGGAAGAAGAACGGGGGGCCCATCGGGAGTACGAATGGTGTTGTCGCTGACGGTATCCATCGGTGCGGATGGTACGAGCAGGTGGCGACCGGAACGTAGCTGCAGTCTGGCGGCGGAGAGGACGCAGGGATCGAGAGCACACTCCACCACTTGTGAGACGGGAAACAGAGCGCAGGATGGAGCGAGCTTTAATGGCACCCGCAAGTATGGCGACCAACCCTTCGAAGAAGAAGATGAGCGATGATGATGGATATGCACAGATGAAGACGAAGGTCGCATGTTGTGCTTACACTAAGCGTAACTTCCCTTGTAGGGGTAACACTCCGCGAGCGGTTACCTAAATGCTTACCGCTCACGAAGAGATGACAGCACGTGTCCACAGGAGATGCTTCCTTCGTCGTTCAAAGGAGGATTGCATCATCCAGATTTAGGAGCCGAAGCAGTGACCAGGCGGATCTCACTTTGCTTTTTGCCAAATCGGCAAGGTTTTGGGAGGTGAGAAGATCACGTGGGACCCACTCGATGCGAATTCGCTGCGGGATGCGCGCCGCCAGACAATGGATGTTTTGGGAAATTTCTGGGCTGCGATTGACGCGTCTAAGCAAGAGTATTACCTGAAGGGTGTCGGTGCGGATGACAATGCATGCCGTAAGGAGCATAGGAATGTCGGCCACAGAGCAAAGCACCGCTTGATCAGCTCCGCACAGAAAATGGAGGAGGTTCTTATGGTGGGAACCCGTACTTTGCGGGAGAGTATGCCGCAGTTGTTGTTTCACATGCCTAGATGCTTTTACCTCAGTATTTCGCGATGGGGCCATCCTGCAGATGGGCACCATGTTCAGTAATTGTCCTGAAGGCACCAGCCGCATGAGTTGATGACGGTCGACGTATGTGCGAGAGTTTTTGTCGCTCAGCTGTACAAAAAGCTAGGAAAGAACAGGTGGCAGAAATGGAGTGTGGCGGATCATAAGCCATAAGCCCTTAGAGTACGCTTTGTATGCGAAACCAAAACCTCGATTCCTTGCAAAGCACGACTTGACGCATACTCCTCCGCGAGGTCAGTGGCAATTTCATCGGATATTAAGCGCCTTTGTCTCATAATTATCTTCATCATAAACTGAGTTCACTGCAAAATAAAGGCATCTCCCATATCTCTCCAATTAACCCTGTGTTGTGAAACCTCAGGTCACCTTACCCCTGTAAATTTCATTTATTATCCTTCTACCTGACTCGCTGCGGGCCCTGCTACTCCCCCATACCTTCTCTTCGAATATTGTCCATTGCCATTAACGACCACAGCTTATCTTGCCTTCACAGTGCACGCCCTACCTACGTCCATTTCGTCTTCTCGACTTCAACTAGGATGCCATTAACTTGCCCAAGAGACCGATGTTTTGGGCCAGTTGATCGGACATCTTGGAGAAGGAACGATACCGCGACTTGTCCGCTTTTATGCCCTGTTGTCCGAGGTCCCGCTTCCGTTTCTTCTCCACCATCATTAACTTGGTTTTGTTCCCTTCTTGACCAACTCTTTTCTCTGCCTTTTCCTCAATAATGCATGCATCATTTTCCTTTCAATAACTCGCTTCGTTGTACTCAAACTAACTTCGAACCTTCTGTTTCGCTTTCACGGCTCTGTCCCATATTAAATGAGTGCCCGTAGAGTACAGTCCGCGTCACCCTAGCGTAGAGCGCTCGAGCGGCGCACATTCCCCCAATAAACCGACACCTTGTCTCTGCGACTTAGAAGCAGCCCTTGCGCAGAAGTACAGCTCAATGAACTTGAAAGCAAGATGCCGAAGAGCACTGTGCTTGGAAACTATGAGCTACTTTCTATTTTTGATTTTCATTGCACGGACCACAGTGCTCGAGCACTCTATACAAGTTTGACGCGTACTGTACAGATGCTATATGCTTTTCTGTTGAGGAAGAGTAAACTTCCATTCTTGATTTTAGAGTAGGTGCCAGTGTTCCCTCTACCCCATTCCTACTCTTGTAGATAATTCAGTATAGCTGTTGTGATCAGCGGTCACATACAGTCCTAAGTGGATCTATTCCCTTCCCAATTCACACGCTTCACTATATACAGGGTGTCCACGCTAACTCTAGCCAAGGATTAAAAAATAAAATATTTGAGGTAGGCCAGGCAAATCACTTACACCTACCAACCGGCTTGCCCATCATAGGCAATTTTTTGTTTTGCAATTAATTAATTAGCAATTAAGATAATTTTTCTAAATGAGTAAAATATTGTAGCGTGCAACGCCAAAAAGAACACCAGCGCAGAGACGAAAAACCTGCGGCGGTTCCCCAGTGGTTCGAGCGCGCGCGCGAGAGCCAACTAACTTCTTCCTCTTCTAGTGCATGCACTACTTCTGTCTCTTCGAATGCATGTATCACTGCCCCCCTCTTCTGCACCATCGACAGGATGCGGCTAGGAGAGAAAAGTCAGCGAAAGGGTAGAACACAGCCATGGGCGTCCGGAGGGGGGGGGGGGGGCAAGGGGGGGCGGCTGCACCCCCCTGGAAAATCACTCACTCGAACCGTGAGTGATGGCCGCACGCCAGGGGCGGTGGTGCGCTCAGCCAAAAGGGTAAAAGCAGCCCCGCTTCGACGCTTGGTCACATCTGCGAAATGCCGCGTCCGGGCGCGCGTCGTTCCGCCGTTTTCAAACCACGCCACCGCCAGCTCTGCTGAAGGACGACCTGTTGCAGACATGCAGCGGCACCGGCGAGCATGTGTTTCGAGATGGGTGTCTGTTTCTTTGATCTCTAGAGAGATAGCGACACGGAGGCAGACAGTGCACAGGGCACAGGTGGTGGTGGTGGTAGTGGTTTATTTAAAAAAAATAAAAATAAAAAGTGAAGCAAAAGAGTGTTGCCGGCCGCGGCAATTGCTATCTAATATCTTAAGCACCCGAGCTGCAGCCGGCGGAAACGAAAGGGAAAGGGAGAGGCTAGTGAGGAGAAGTATAGAGGGGAGCGACAGCGAGAAAGGACAGGGGAGAGCTTTGTACACTATTTACAAAATACAAAAGTAATCAAGTTCGCGCCGCTCGCGCGCTAAGAGGACACAGGTCGCTCGCTAGAATCAGGATACGTTCGTACGCCGGCCACCGATGAATTCTTGAGGGGGGAAGGACAAATCAGCCGTGTCCACCCCTGCTTTGTCGGGCTGCTCAGGGGCAAGCGGGCGACGAGTTGGCGCCGCCGCCGCTCGCTGTCTCCTCCGATCCACGGGAGAGCTCAGTGCGGTAGAAGCGCCGCTTTCAGAACCTTCGGCAAAGGGGATTAGCTGCTTTTGTTCACGGCGACGCAGTCTCCAGAGGCGCCCCCACACCAGCGTTCCTTGCGTCTTCTCCGAAAACCAGCGCCTTTGGTCAACGCAGCCCGATGGCGCCTGCCTGGCTCGCCTGTCACCTCTGGCTGGGCCTCAAATCACAACAGCGCCCATGTACTGTGCGTGTCAGTGCATGGTAAAGAGACCCAGGTGGTCGACATTATCCGAAACTCTGTACTACTCCGTCCCTTATAGTCTGAGTCGTTTTGGGGCTCTGAACCCCATAAAAGCACAAAAACAAATTTTCCGACCGAATTAGTTGCGGGTGTCCCTTCCCCTCGGAAGTCGCGCGGCGTTCCTTAAACCCCAAAAGTGCGCATTCGTGGATATTGTGGCAAGTAAGCCCTTGCACATGTGCGCGCCTCTGTGTTTGTGCTTCGGTGTTTTTAGTGGCGGGTTGTCAACGAAGGTGAGAACAACCAAGACAGCGGACGAGAAAACGACGAGCGGCGAGCAGTGTGTGTGCGGTTGCTCGACTGTGCGGATGCGCGAGCAAGATGGAGCGAGGTGTATGAAGCTGCGAGCGTGCATTTATCTTGTAAATATGTTTTCGTTGTATATAGTCATCTTTTGTTTTCAACGTACTCGTTCAACCATTTTTCCAATCAATATATATGATGACTGTGCACTGAGCGCGTGTAATGAAGCACAGAAATGAATTTATCACCCGTGTAACTACGCAATTCGCCCAGAAAAATCCGAGGCGCCTACAGTTGCTGTTCAAGGAAGACTGACTGAGTGACTGTAGTTGCGTGTTTGTGAACATATTGCGCTGTGTGCTGGTCATCAATTCGGGTGAGTCGAGAACCCGTATGCAGTAAGACTGAGCACTTCGAGTATTGATAGTATCTTTTTGCATTTTTATTAATTTTAATTGTTTCTTTGTTGATAAACTCCAATGTATCTCTACAATCCGCGCTTTAATTTGCTGCTTGTAATTTTCTTTCATGTGTGTATTTTACTTATTTTTTATTTATATATAAATAAATAAATTTACTCCGCAAATAGTGCCTTTTCGCTACGAATATATCCCCCCCCCCTCCGGCGCCAACAACCAATGGGCCCCCCCCCTGAAAAAAATTCTGCGGACGCCCTTGAACACAGCTACAGTGGACCGCAGTTCAGTCAGGTAGCCGGTCGTGGTAAGGCTTCATGCGAACAACGTGTAACTTCAGTTCGGTGCGACCGGCGCGATGAACAAGCTGTCGGGGCGGGAACAACTGCATAAGTCACATCACTGATGCGGCGCACTACTTCGTAAGGGCCGAAGTATCGGCGCAGCAGCTTTTCAGAGAGCCCGCGGCGACGAACAGGTATCCAGATCCACACAAGGTCACCGGGCGCATAACTTACGAAACGGCGCCCAAAGTTGTACCTAGAGACGTCAGTCTCCTTTTGACGGTGGATTCGCAGGCGGGCCAGTTGACGCGCTTACTCAGCACGCTGAACGGAGGTATCTACGTCGAAGTCAACGTCAGAGTCGCAGTGAGGGTCGACGGGCAACATAGCATCCAACGGAGTGGTCACCTGGCGACCGAAGACAAGCTGAAAGGGGGTCAGTCGGGTTGTTTCTTGCAGGGCGGTGTTGTACGCAAACGTTACGTACGGCAGAATGGTGTCCCAAGTTCGATGCTCGACGTCAACGTACATTGATAGCATGTCGGCTAGTGTGCGGTTGAGTCGCTCTACCAATCCGTTTGTCTGCGGGTGATACGCCGTAGCACGTCGATGGCTCGTGTGCGTCACAGTCATCACGGACTGGGTTAAGCGGGCCGTGAAAGCAGTTCCGCGGTCAGTAACAACAACGGCGGGTGCTCCATGACGCAAGACAATGTTGTGGACGAAGAACTGCGCCATTTCAGCAGCAGTGCCTTTGGCAAGAGACGTGGTCTCAGCGTACCGTGTGAGGTAGTCAGTCGCAACGACTATCCAACGCTTCCCAGACGAAGACTTCGGAAATGGACCAAGGAGGTGCATGCCCACTTGTTGAAAGGGGTCTTCGGTGGATCGACGGGGTGAAGAAATCCGGCTGGTTTCAATAGAGGAGTCTTCCGACGTTGGCATTCACGGCATGTTTTTACGTAGGCCCGCACCGATGGGTGTAACCTGGGCCAATAATACTTTTGTCTAATCCGCGCGAGTGTACGGCTGACTCCAAGGTAGCCGGCGGATGGTGCATCATGACAGGCACTCAAGATCTCGGACCGGAGCTGTGATGGTACGCCAAGTAGGAACACTTCTTCGCTGTTGACAAAGTTGCGCTTGTAGAGAACACCAGACCGTAAAGTGAAGGTGTGAAGCCCTCGAAGAAAAACACGCGGAATGGGACCTTCACTGCCTTCGAGGTAATCGATGAGCGGCGCCAACTCCGAGTCCGCCCTCTGAAGCTGCGCCATTTGGGGGTACTAACAGAGCCCAGGAAAGGAAAATCATCGGTGGTTTCTTCGGTACTGTGTGGGGTAGGCGCGCGCGACAGACAATCCGCATCCTGATGCTTACGGCCAGACTTGTAAACTACTGTTAAGTCGTATTCTTGCAAGCGTAAGCTCCATCTAGCCAAGCGCCCTGAGGGGTCTTTGAGGCTCGCCAGCTAGCATAAGGAGTGGTGGTCGCTTACCACACGGAATGGTCGTCCGTAAAGACACGGTCGGAACTTGCAGATGGCCCATATCACTGCAAGACATTCTTTCTCCGTCGTAGAATAATTGGTCTCGGAGCGCGTAAGTGTTCGACTAGCATAACTGATGACCCGTTCTGCACCGCCTTGCCACTGGATGAGTACTGCACCAAGGCGAACATTGCTGGCGTCAGTGTGGATGTCCGTGGCGGCATGCTCGTCGAAATGACCGAGTATCGGAGTGCTTTGCAGACGGCTGCGAAGCTCGATAAATGCAACCTCTTCGTCGGTCCCCCACAGGAAGGGCGTGTCGTCACGGGTCAGTGCGTTCAGCGGTTCCACAATTTTCGAGAAATCTTGAATAAAGCGCCTATAATAGGAGCACAGGCCAAAAAACCAGGGAACGGCCTTCTTGTCAGTTGGGCGTGGAAAACCTGAGAGGGCAGCGGTCTTGTCAGGGTCCGGGCGAACACCTTGTGCGCTGACAACGTGACCAAGAAAGCGAAGTTCCTCAAAGCCAAAATGGCATTTCTCGGCTTTGATGGTGAGTTGCGCGGATTTGAGCGCTTGTAGCACAATGCGCAACCGCTCCAAGTGTTGGTCAAAGGTGGTCGAAAATATAACGACATCGTCCAGGTACATAAAGCAGGACTGCCATTTCAAGCCGAAGAGTACAGTGTCCATCATGCGTTGGAAGCACTTGGAAGCACTTTAAACTTATAGAGGCCGTCAGGCGTCATGAAAGCCGTCTTCTCCCGGTGTCGCTCGTCCACTTCGATTTGCCAGTACCCGCTTTTAAGATCTAATGACGAGAAGTATCGGGCATTCCGCAATCGGTCGAGCGCGTCATCTATCCTGGGCAGCGGGTAAACGTCCTTTTTGGTCACGTTGTTAAGTTTCCTGTAGTCCACGCAGAAACGCAGATATTGTCCTTTTTTTTTTACAAGAACCACAGGCGCTGTCCACGGACTGGTGGACGGCTGAATGACATCGTCTGCAAGAATCTCGGCAACCTGATTCTGAATGGCTTCTCTCTCCACCGGGGAAACATGATATGGGCGCTGGCAGACAGGTCGCGTAGTATCATCAGTGATGATACGATGCTTTCCGAGTGGAGTTCGGCCGACCATCGAGCACGTAGCGAAACAGTCCGCAAAGTCTGCCTAAAGGTCCGACAGAAGATCCCTCTGAACCAACGGCAGGGCAGGATTTATTCTGACTGACTGAAGAATGTGATGTGGGCCAGCATACTCCGGAGTGGGTCCTCCCACGGTGCACAAACCTGGAACCTCAGCAACGTCGTGGAGGAAGGCAATAGCCATGCCTTTGGCCAGGTGCTCATATTCGTTTGCAAAGTTAGTCAGGAGGACGTGGGTGCGGCCGTCACGTAGTTGGACGCGACCTCTTGCAACGGCAAGTCCCCGCTTAAGCAGCAGTGGACTATGGCTATCCGCTAGGCCCTCGTAGTAGTGAAAGAGATCATTCCGCACGAGCACCAGAGCACTGCACCGCGGCGGCACCGTAACGTCGTTCTCGACAATGCGCAGGGCGTTGCTGCAGGGATAAGAACGGTAAACTGGGCTAGTTGGTAGGAATTCATACTGAAAACTGCGCAAAAAACGAAGACAGAACGAGAAGGCACGACACGGGCGCAGACTATCAACTGAATTTTTATTCACATGAAGAGGCCTATATACGTATCTTCTACCCACAGTGAGACAAGCACAAAAAACACAACATCGCGAAAATCAACCCGAAACACAACCACCCACTATCCCTTCGCGTGCACCGTGATGCAACCGTCAATTACACTTCCAAAAAAACTGCGCACAAACAAAATCAAGAAGCCACTGTTGAACTTTAGCTCGGGGCATTCCAAAATAGTCAAGGCTGGTATAGCCACGTCCTGCTTAAAAGCGTCCCTTGCAAAGTCCTGTAACCACAAAGTTGAGGCTAGCTTCCTGGCACAGGTGGAGAGGCTGAAGGAAGCCGGGTTTCCGGAGCAGTTGTTGGCTCAGATCTCCGAAAGGATCCTGGCCAAGAAGGGGAGTAGTGGTTCCAATAACAAGCAGGACGAGGGACGGAGACGTGTGGTGGGAATTCCGTACGTCCATGGAATTTCACACCGGCTCAAGAAAGTGGGGGCGAGGTACGGAGTGGACGTGATTTTCACGGCCAAAAATAAGCTTGCGCGGATTTGTAGTGCTGTGCGTAAAAAGTTAGAGTCTGAGGGCAGTCGTGCTGGAACTGGTTGTTTGGTAGCGCACAGGAAGGAAACTAGGTTCACAGAGTGCAACACTGGGGTTGTCTACGAAGTGCCGCTCTCGTGCGGAAAAAAGTACATCGGCCAGACGGGTCGTTGTGTAAACGAGCGGATGGCGGAGCATCGTAGGTCGTTGAAGGGAGCGGCTTCCTCCAAGCTCGCCATGCATTGCAAGGGTTGCGAAAAGTGCTACCCTCATTTGAACAGGACCAGCGTCTTGTTCAAACATAGCGATCAGGTATGCAGGGAGATGGTGGAGGCTTACCTAATCAAGAAAGACTCGGATTCCTGTGTGGCATCACCGTCTGTGGCCTTGCTTGACAGGGAGATAACCTTTTTGGCCAGTTTTCTTAAGGCGAGCAGGCGATATGGGTCTTTGGCGTGATGTCAGCGTGACCGTTAAGGTTGTCGTGATTTTGTTTGTGCGCAGTTTTTTGGAAGTGTAATTGACGGTTGCATCACGGTGCACGCGAAGGAATAGTGGGTGGTTGTGTTTCGGGTTGATTTTCGCGATGTTGTGTTTTTTGTGCTTGTCTCACTGTGGGTAGAAGATACGTATATAGGCCTCTTCATGTGAATAAAAATTCAGTTGATAGTCTGCGCCCGTGTCGTGCCTTCTCGTTCTGTGTCTTCGTTTTTTGCGCAGTTTTCAGTATGAGCTGCAGGGATCGCGGGATTCAAAGCGCGCCACGGCCTGTTTGGTCGAGAACGTGACACGTGCCTCCTGAAAGTCAATCACAGCGCCGTTCGACTGCAGGAAGTCGATCCCCAGAATCAAGTCTCTGGAACACTCGGGGAGTACGACAAATTCACCAACGTACGTGAAACCACTAATCCCAACTCTAGCCGTGCACTTGCCCACAGGGGAAATTAGATGGCCACAAGCGGTGCGAATGGGTGTGCCCGTCCACGGTGTCAGAACTTTGTTAAGTTCTCCAGCAAAGACACGGCTCATAACAGAATAATCAGCACCGGTATCGAGCAGCGCGGTAATCTCAGTGCCATCAATCGTCACACGCAAATCGGATGCAGCGTATCTGATACTGTCGCTGCCTCGCTCTGTCCGGGTATCGTCGGCTCGAGGGTTCCGCGATGGAGGATCTTGACACGTCCCGACGTCAGCGGCCTTGCATCCAGAGGTCGCTGGTGTTAGTTTTCCCGACGCGGACTCGGCGAGCGACGGCCAGCAGAGCAACTCTGGCGGCCAGGGCTGGAAGAGCGATAACGGAGAGGCGAAGGGGAACGGGTCTCGCGCCTTCCAGAGTAGGCAGGGTTCTGCCGTGCCCATAGAGGCTGCGCAATCTCATGCGGTCGTTCGCCGTTCTGAGGGCAGGGTGCGTCGGGATGGAAACCGCGAAGGCCCACTTGGCGGTACGGACATGCTCGATAGAGGTGACCGGGCTCCCCACAGTGGTAGCAGAGAGGCCTGCGGTCCGGTGTACGCCACAAATCCGACTTGCGAGGGTGTGGCCCAGCTGTAGCAGATGCGGTTGCGGAATATGCGGCGATGTTACTCACGGGGGTCGTCGGGGCCATACCGTAGCCAGGCACGCTTGCGTGGTATATGCCGATGTTGCTCACGCCAGGCGTTGGGGTAATGGGACCGTAGCCTGTCGTGCGACGTACAACGGATGCGTACGTGGGTCTGTCATCGATCGGGACGGCGCTTCGGGGACAGGAGGTGCCTGCGCAGCGTGTGGCACCTCGTCCCTGACGACTTCAGTCAGTGCTGCCAGCGGCGCAGGTGCAACCTGGGGCAGATGGATTCGTTGAAGTTAGTCCCGGACAACTGAGCGAATTAGTTCGCGCAAGGTGTCTGCACTGCCACCGAGACACGACGAAAAGCCTTCGGGCACCATGCAGTTGATGTCCCGGTTGTACTGGCGGGCCCGTTGTTGCAGCGTCGTCTCCATCGTGGTCGCCTCGGTTTGAAAATCCGCCACCGTGCGGGGTGGGCTGCGCACGAGGCCCGCGAACAGCTCCTGCTTAACCCCAAGCATGAGATGGCGCAGCTTCTTCTCCTCTGTCATGTTGGGGTCGGCGCGCTTGAAAAGACGGGCCATGTGTTCGGTGTACATGCGCACGCTTTCGTTCGTGCGCTGATTTCGGGAGTGCAGCGCAGCTTCAGCCTTCTCCCGGCGGTCAGCGTTGGGGAACATAGCCAGGAGACTCCGGCAGAACGTCTCCCAGGTGGGAAGGGTAGCCTCGTGGTTTTCAAACCACGCCAGAGCAGACTCTTCCAGGGCAAAGTAGACGTTATTAAGCTTGCGCTCGTCGCACCAGCCGTTGTAGCGTGCGACCCGCTCGAAGGTCTCCAGCCAGTCCTCAGCGTCTTCGAACACGTCACCGTGAAAAGATGGCGGTGTTCGCGGTGGGTGGCAAAGGAACGGCGCCAGGGGCCTGGTGTCAGCGACCATGGCAGTTGGACTCGACGGTAGAGGCTGGATCGGCGGCGGGGTCCTGGTGTCAGTGGCCATATCAGTTGGACTCGGCGGTCGAGGCTGCGTCGTCCTTGTTGGCGGGGGAAGGGGCCCAAATTCAGGCGACTCTCCGCGGAGACGGCGGCTGGGTCGCTGGTGAACCGGTGTGAGGTCCGTAGTGACGCTGTACGGAGTGTGCAGGTCGGGAAGCGTACCCAGCGGAATTGTTTTCTACCCCATTTGTTCGCGGCACTTGCCTGAATCAATAAGAAAAAGAGCACTGCTCCACCAAACTGTAGCGTGCGACGCCAAAAAGAACACCAGCGCACAGACGAAAAACCTGCGGCGGTTGGTTGGTTGGCCTCAAGTAGAATGGCACATACCCACTACGGGGGAGTGGCCAAGACACAGGCGGTGAACTGTTGTAATGATTAAGAGTTTTAGAGGTAAAGAAGTATTAATAGGGAGTAGGCTGACAGATTGGCCGACGCAACGAAAGGGGACCTGTTAGCAGGGAGATCCTGCGGCGGTTCCCCAGTGGTTCGAGCGCGCGCGCGAGAGCGAACTAACTTCTTCCTCTTCTAGTGCATGCACTACTTCTGTCTCTTCGAATGCATGTATCAATACTGACTTTAGACAGAAAATGTGAATAAGACTGTTGGAGAGCACCTTCAGAAACCCCTATTCCATTTATTTGCGATAAAGAAAACCTGACGTATCTTTTTTCTGAGCTCCAAAGACAGCCCGCGAAATACCAAAAACATCACGTGACTAGCGCATTCGCGCGCCACGATTGTCTCAATCGTGGCTTGAGTGAACGAAATCAGCTGCTGGCAAGGCGCGACGACCTCAATGCGCCGGCAGGCCGATATGTCAACGGTGGTTGCGGATCCTGCGCGAGCCAGTCTGCAAGCGTGGCGGTGCAAGTTGCAGCGAACGCGCCGGGCATTGTGAGCTATGAAATGGCGAAAGGTGACGAACACAAATGAGACGAGTTTTATCCGCCCCTGAGAGGCAAAAGAAGATAGGCAAGTTTTTTACTTATCTTCTTTTGCCTCTCAGTGGCGGATAAAACTCGTCGAATTTGTGTTTGTCACCTTTGGCCATGTCACAATGCCCGGCGCGTTCGCTGCAGCTTGAACCGTCACGCTTGCAGACTGGCTCGCGCGGGCGCTGCAACCACCTTTGACATATCTTCCTGCCGGCGCATTAAGATCGTCGCGTTTTGCCAGCAGCTGATTTCGTTCACTCAAGCCACGGTTGACAGCAGCACAGTCGTGGCGCGCGATTGCGCTAGTCACGTGATTTTTTGTATTTCGCGGGCTTTCTTTGGACCTCGGAAAAAAGATGCACATGAGGTTTTCTTTATCGCAAATAAATATAATGGTAGTTTCTGAAGGTGCTCTCCACTTGGCTATTTCCATTTTCTGTCTAAAGTCAATATTTACGCATTTAGAAAAATTATCGTATTTTCTAATTAATTAATTGCAAAACAAAAACCGGCCTATGGTGCGCAAGCCGGTTGGTAGGTGCATGTAAGTGGTTTCCGTGGCCTACGTCAAATATTTTATTTTTTAACCCTTGGCTAAAGTTAGCGTGGACACTCTGTATACTTAACTGCTGCTTCCTTCCGAGACTGTTGAACATTGTCTTTGTTTCAAGCCTATTAATTCTAAACCCACTATTCTACATTGCCTACCTAGGTCATTCATCATGTTTTGCTGTTCGTTCCCGTAGTTACTTGGCAAGGCAGTATAATCAGCGAGTCGCAGATCACTAGTGTACTCCGTTAATTCCTATTCCTTACTCTTCCAAACCCAAATAATGAATAGCTAGTATATACAAACGCCGAAGAGTACTGCAGACATCCCGTCTCCTGATAGCCTTGCTTATAAAGATTTCATTATTTTTTCCGCGAAAACAATGGCGGGATATTTTACAGTCCTTCTGAATATTACAATTCTACACCCTGGTACCTTAAGGTCTGCTTAGTAAGCTTATCGCTGATCTTATCGCTTTGTCATTTTTCAAGTCTTTTAAGCCCCGTTTATCCTGAATTAAGATGACGGTTTTGTCGGGGTCATAAGGAAATGTGCATTCAGAGTGGCTAGTTCATCAAGCGCAATCTCCTCACCATCGTTCAACAAATCCGCTGTTACCTGATCATCGCCAGCAGATTTCCCCGTTGGCATTGCTTCTAAGGCTTCGTTTACTTTCTCTTTCATTACCGGATTACGTCCAATGACCCCGCACCAATCTCTACGTCATTACGCTAATTTGTTGGTGTCAGTCTGGAAGAGTAGCGACTCTAACTCAAAGGCTGCTCTAGTGCGTCTCCAAAAGAGGGCTCGCGTGGAAACGTTCCGGCGCCAATCGCTATACTGGTTTTCGGAAAACTCCATAATAAAAGATTGAGAGCGTGCCATGAGGGCATTGCCTCTAATTTCACAGTTATAGGCTACATGGCTACATACTCCAGACTAAAGAATCTCGGTCATATTTACCATCAGTGAACTTACCATAGAATAATACATCACTAAACTATTTGCGATCACTCTTGTGAGACACAGAGCCTGTCACGAGTAAGCGTCACTCTCCTGATCTTCCGGCGCACCCTTTTTGCCTACGCACCGGTAGGACTGCAGGTAATTCCACATGTGTGCTTAAACGGTGCTGTTCTCTGTTACCAACAACAATTCCGCAAGTGTGTCCTGGTTTTTTCACGTGAGCGCGTGTCTCATCCACGCAGCCTGAGCAGCTGGGACGTGTCTTTGGAATGCGTGGCTAAACTGGTTTTTCCTGAAGGCTCACGAACTAAGAGATGCACTATAATAAGGCTCCCTTTCGATTTCTTTCTTAGAGTGCACGGGCCTCCTTTGGTAGTGATAGGCTTGTTATGTATTTTTTCTCCTATGTGCCATAGCTGGAGCTATTGCCATCAGTACTCTAAGGCTAATCCCGCCTGCTTCTTTATTGAAGCACGAACCAACAAACTTTCAGTGGCCTCCTGAACGCCAATCACAGGTCTCTTGTCATGAACTCCATCGGGGATCCGTGATACAATGCAGTCATAAAAGTTCCATGCGCCCTTCTGCGGTTCTTGAAATTGCTTTGAGTATTACCGTGAACTCCTGAGGGAATTTCATAGCCTTCGTATGCCAGTTGCAGTCGAACCCTGGGTGATATTCTTCTATTGACATAATGGCTGTTCCGAAGCGGTCTCGATACTAGCTTGTCGGTGTCACTCTTTTCCTTCCCGCGGTTGATTACCCTTCCTTCCTTCCTTCCTTCCTTCCTTCCTTCCTTCCTTCCTTCCTTCCTTCCTTCCTTCAGGCCTTTGTATTCACGGCGCCTTAAGCACGAGTGCAATGACTGCAGTCATCTTATTACGCCAAGGTTGCGAAAGGGGGCCTTCCTTCCTTCCTTCCTTCCTTCCCTCCTTCCTTCTTTCCTTCCTTCCTTCCTTCCTTCTTTCTTTCCGTCCTTCTTTCCTTCCTTCAGACCTTTGTATTCACGGCGCCTTAAGCACGAGTGCAATGACTGCAGTCATCTTATTACGCCAAGGTTGCGAAAGGGGGCCTTCCTTCCTTTCTTCCTTCCTTCCTTCCTTCCTTCCTTCCTTCTTTCCTTCCTTCCTTCCTTCCTTCCTTCCTTCCTTCCTTCCTTCCTTCCTTCCGTCCTTCCCGCCTTTGTATTCATGGCGCCTTAAGCGCGAATACAATGACTGCAGTCATCCTATTACGCCAAGGTTGCAAAAGGGGGCCTTCGTTCCTTCCTTCAGGCCTTTGTATTCATGGCGCCTTAAGCGCGAGTGCAATGACTGCAGTCATCTTATTACGCCAAGGTTGCGAAAGGGGGCCTTCCTTCCTTCCTTCCTTCCTTCCTTCCTTCCTTCCTTCCTTTCTTCCTTTCTTCCTTTCTTCCTTCCTTCCTTCCTTCCTTTCTTCCTTTCTTCCTTCCTTCCTTCCTTCCTTTCTTCCTTCCTTCCTTCCTTTCTTCCTTCTTTCCTTCCTTCCTTCTTTCCTTCCTTCCTTCCTTCCTTCTTTCCTTCCTTCCTTCCTTCCTTCCTTCCTTCCTTCCTTCCTTCAGGCCTTTGTATTCATGGCGCCTTAAGCGCGAATACATTGACCGCAGTCATCCTATTACGCCAAGGTTGCGAATGGGGGCAGTCAATACCGATGCATATGTATCAGCCGCACCAGCATAATCAGGAAAAAGTTGCAGATTGGAGAAAGCACTGAGCTTCCAACTTTCACGCTCTGCCCTATCTGGATTTTTTTCTTGATTGTGTTGGCGCTGCTGATACACATGGATCGCAACCAACTAGACCGGCATTCAGCATCGATGTTAGCGTTGCCCCATGCAGCATGTAACACTTTTTTTTCCCTGCAAGAATGGACATTCCGTACCAACTAACTCGTATTAACAGTGAACTACAGCAGCATTCCGTCCTCGACACGCTAATATTCCGAGCCTATGCTGAACATTCCATTGAGTGAAGTATCCCTACGGGCACGTGTACTTTGCTGCTTACGCTGAAAGCCATCGCACCGCCGTTGAACATTTGGAGCTGATAATGCTCATGCGGACAAAAACCCAAAATCGTCAGTGTCAAGAGTGAAAATGAATTTCTCTGTGACTTTTGTGCATCCCATAGATGACGTGGTACTTAGAATGCGGTCAGCTTTCCTTGATATAAGAAGTGCTAGTCGGAAGCATGTAATTGCTGACGGATACCGCTGGCATCGCACAGCGCCCCTCGCAAAAGCTCTGGAGCACGGGTGGGTGTATTCACCGCAAAAAATTGCAAGATATAACCTCGAATATTGCACTGGCGCATGCCGGGAGAGATAACTGGTCGCAAATGTTTCTTTCCATCTTTACACGAATGGTCTTCCAATATATTTCGCCAGATTCCACCAACTTTACTGATATGTTCCCACCAGACATGGTGGGGACATATCAGTAAAGAGGCTTCTGGAACGCGATTGAATGTACTTACACAAGAAGAATTACTGCGGCATCGTGGCCATTCTGTACAGCCCGCGCTTTCAGTTCAGACACTAAACAGTCACTACTCCCTAGTGCTTCGTCACCCGATTTTTGTAAAACCTTCATGAACTAAGGGAAAATACAATGGATAAATCAGGTTATATCGAATAATGTTCTCTTCGATAGCCTGTAAGCCTAATAATAACGCGCTTAAGATGAACTAAAACAAAGTGGATGAGTATTCACCAGTAACATTTCATTTGTTTCTCGCACTCTGATATTCGACGAAAGGATCTGTCCCGCTGCGCGAAAATTTTGAGTCTAATTTTCGCCTTGGAATTTTTTCCCACAGATGAGGAACCACCCCAGTAAGTGTTGACTTCTACTTTGCATCCTAGCAGAATTACTCCACCCTACGCACACTCTTCATAGACATTCATGCAAAAAAAAAAACAATGCCGACGATTACGTTACTTCCTAATGCGAAATTTGAGCGCAGCTCGTCAGCTGTTTCAGCTTTTCGATAGACTGAGGCAAAGAATTTGAACAAAACATACATGCGCAATTACAGAAAACTTGTTATTTTTCACACATATTTCTTTTTCAAGAAACACTCCAATAACAGTTCTTGATTGTCATGAAGGAAGCCTTGAGGAGGGAGAAATAGATGGATATATGCTCGTCTTGCTGCATCAGTGCCTGGTTCTCAAAGACAAGGTCTGCGCAAGTATTTCGCGAGGTTGTCACAGCTGTGGGAGCCATTACGAGCGAGAGGAACGGGATGTTCTCCCGCATAAGTGGTAAGAAATTCCCGCTTGTCTCTATATCTACATTGAAGTCCCCACCCACTTCGCCACCCTGGCAGGTGGCAGCGTTTTTTGGCACAACGTTGTCAATGCCAAAGCACGCAGCGCACACCTGACACTACCGCCACATAGCCTAAAGCACGATTGCGGTGTCCACGGTTCTAAGATGTTAATTATGCGCCTTCCCTCTCGTTCAGGTGTCCATCGAGATGTGCGAGACAGATACTGCGGATTTTGTTTGCTCAAAAACCAATTTACAAATTATACCTTCTGCTTTCCAAGCCCCCGCTCTATTGGTTTCGCAGCTGTGGGAGACAGATACTGTGCATTTTCTTTTCTAAAAAAAAATACCGAAGACACTTTGGGAATTAATCAAGTCTGCTTGGCGAAAGCCTTGTGGTCAACCCACGGCCGCTCCCCCGAACCGCTTGGCGCGGAACCACTGGGCCGCTTCGGAGCCATGCGTCTCACACTCGACTGCAACGAAACGTCGCAGAGCCGGTTGCTAAGGATTGGAGGAGGTTGCGCTTTTACTTTCTTCTTTCTAAGCTCCTGCTCCATTTCTGTCGCAGGTTAAAGGGTTACAACGGGTGACAACGTTGTAACCGCTGCTGGTTACAATGGAAAACGGCAACGGCGCAAAACGCAGAAAGGGGCGCCTAAGAGCTGCGCTCTAAAATAAACTCCCTTTATTTCTCCCTTTATTTATTTCTTCGGAGCCAAGGACGAACAACAATGTCGTGATACCCGCCCCTCCCACATGGATGCGCTCACTTCAGAGCGCAGCTCTTAAGGCCCATCTCCATGGGCGCATCCGAGGCGCACGAGCGCAGCGCCTACGCGCACCAGCGTACGCCGGAGCCGGTCTGCGCATGCGTGACGCGCAGACGCGAGCTGGCGCTGGCGCTTGGCAAATATCTGTCCATGTCAGATATTCGCACCTCGCTCGCGCCGGCGCCGGAACTGGCCGCTGGTTTGCGGTCGGTGTAACCAATCAGCGAACGCAGTTCGCTCAGCGACAGGTCATCGAGTTGCATAGGTTTTCCGACGCTTGTTGCGGTGCGGCGCTGGGCGCGTAAGCGCTGCGCTGGTGCGCCTCGGATGTGCCCATGGAGATGGGCCTTTAGACGCCCGTTTCTGCGTTTCCCGGCGTCGCCGTTGTCCGTTGTAACCAGCAGTGGACACCCTTTAAGCGGCGAAAGCAATCGAGCGGGAGCCTGGAAAAGAATCAGTTAAAAACTCAACCTCCTCCCGTCCTCAAAAACCGACGCGCCATTGGGGTGCTTAGCTGTGCATAGCAACCGTCACGTCACACAGTAGCGTTAGAATGAGCGCACGCGCGTCGGGGGTGGCGGCTTGTCCGCGCTCCTTCGCCAAACGTCTCGTTGCTGTCGAGTGAGTGAGATGCATGGCTCCGAAGCGGCCCAGTGATTCCGCGCAAAGCGGTTCGGGGAAGCGGCAGTGGGTTGACCACAAGGCTATCGCCAAACACACTTTAGAATTTCCAAAGTATCTTCGGTATTTTTTTGAGGAAAGGAAATTCGCACTACCCGTCTCCCATAGCTGCGGAACCAGCAGAGCGAACCTTGGAAAGCAGAGGGTAAAATTTGTAAATTGGTTTTTCAGGAAAGGTGTCACGATATTGTGGGCGGCTTGATGTTTGGTTGGCGCCGAGGTTATAATTAATCGGGCCAACCTACCCACTATTGCACTCTCCGTACATCTGGAGGGCGAAGAGCGACAAACTTCTCCACCCTGCGTGCAAAAGACGAGGTTCGACTGCTGACCGGCGATAAGGGCCACGCCTGATTAGCTGTTGAGCGGAGGCATGAGACGTAGTCAAGTTAATTAACAAACACCTTTACTTGTGCAAGTAACAGCCACAAAAAGTTACAACACCAAGCCCAACAAGCAGCGTGAATACATAAGCGCGACGCAAATTACAAACACAGAATGGTAAAGGAACAACTATTAACAGGAAGAGGAAAACAACAGGGCAAGAACTATTCAACAGCGTTGCAAGAACAAAGCAGTACTATACAAAAGGTTATCACGAGATAGAGCGACAGGACAAAGAAAAAGAGTAAAGCGGGTGGTGAGAAACGGTGGCTTAGCTGCGTAGTGGCAAGGTCCGGTCGCAGGGAGCGTCGGGCTGCAGAAGCGCGCGGTGCTGATGGGGGGCTGCGGATACGGGCGAACTTGGGCCACGCGTCTTCCACGCGCCTTCGGGGCCGCCGTCACCGCGCTCTACGCGTCAGACACCCGCCTTAGCTCGCTTGCCGACCACTTCCCTGGCTGACCTCACACGCGTCCGCACGCACCGAAATCTCCAGGCCAACTCACTCGCTCGCCGTTTTCCCGCCGCCGCGTTCCCGTGGCAAACCAACAAAGAAAAACAGCAAACGAATCCTCCAGACACAGCACGCCAATTTCAGATGTTGAGAACGGGGGAAAGAAACACGAAGAGATTGAGAAGGGACGCGGGGGAAAGCCACGGTACTCACGAAGAGCGATGCTAATTTGCCAAGGTCGGGAAGGGTGTTAGGGCATTCAACCGGCCACTTCCCGTCCCCACCTCGTGCAATCGCTCGCTTCCCGGCGATAATCCTGGGGAGGGGGCGGAGCGGCATTGACCCTCCAGTGTCGCGAGCGGTCAACTGGCCCCGCGAGGGGTGCAAAACTATCGCCGCCGCGTCGCGACATGCTTCCGAAGAACCGGCACCGTGGCCAGCCGTGGCCACCTCGGTCGCAAAAGAAAAAAGGAAAATAAGGACTGCACGCACTTTGTGACAAAAGGGAATGCGCAGTATCTGTCTCCCATGGCTGCGAAGCCAATAGAGCGGGGGCTTGGAAAACAGAGGGTAAAATTTGTAAATTGGTCTTTCAGGAAACAAAATGCGCATATCTGTCTCAGACATCTCGGTGGACACCGGAACTAGAGGGAAGGCACATAACTGCCCTCTTGGAACAGTGGACACAAAAATCATGCTTTAAGCTACGTGGCGTTAGTGACAGATGTGCGCTGCATGCTTCGGCTTTGACAGCGTTGTGCCAGAAACGCTGCCATCTGCCAGGGTGGCAGGGTGAATGGGGACTTTTAATGTAGATATTGTCACGTTGTAGTGACGGCAGTCCAGCGGTCAGGAAGACAGCAACAATACTTGCAAACGAAGCTCTTTATTTGGGCTGACTGGCACCCGCAAAAGAACTGAATCAGTCGGCGGCGCCGTAAGCAACAAACGTCCTCGTCAGTCGTCGAACTACGAATGCCCGCCGCTCTCTGCATCGCTCAATTCAAAGCCAGCAAGGAAACTTCGAGATAACAGGTCAACATCACCTACAGTAATCTGGAAAAACGTAGATGCAGCTCTTCATGGCTGTGATCAATCGATATTAGTCCGGTCGCTTCTCGCGTCACGAAAAATGATAACACCCCTTTCCTGCGGCCTTGAGCGTGAACCAACGGACACTACAGTGATAGGAGGCAATATAAAGAGAAATGCGAATTTCTTGCCACTTATGCGGGAGACCATCCCGTTCCTCTTGCTCGTAACGGCTGCCACAGCTGTGACAACCTCGCGAAATACTTGCGTAGACCTCGTATTTGAGAAGCAGGCATTGGTGCAGCAAGTCGAGCATATATCCATCTATTTCTCCGACCACAAAGCTTATTTCATGACATTCAAGAACTGTTAGTGGAGTGTTTCTTGAAGAAGGAATATGTGTGAAGAATAACAAGTTGTCTGTAATTGTACATGCATGTCTTGCTCGAATTCTTTGCCTCAATCTATCGAAAAGTTGAAACAGCTGACGAGCGGCGCTCACTTCTTGCATTAGGAAGTAAAGTAATCTTCGGCCAATTTTTTGCTCACGCATCTCCGCTGACGACTGTGCCATACGCGCAGTGTAATAGACAGGGGCATGCGAATAGTTCTTCGCGTCACGACGTCACGATGGCGTCACGACGAATCAAAAGCGCTCCCTCCGTCCACACCAGCCGCCTTCCTCGCTGCAACTTGTTTCGCAGAAATCTCAACAGGCGGCGTGGCAATCAAATCGCGTCTGTGAAGAGTGCTCTTCAAGAGCGAAAGAATGCAAAGAGGCGCACAGGCGGGAAAAGGAGAGTACATGGTGAGACCACACGGAGAATGCAAAGTGTGTCACCATCACAGCATTATTGCTCATTTCTAAAAGCATTACAGTGTAATCTAGTCGATAGCTCCGGTCGATCCCATTCTATGGCCGCGTATCGCGGCCATTGAGTCGTCTATACGCAAGGCCAGTCAAAGTTGATGTAGACATCAAAAGGAGGAGGAAATTTGCAGACTGACGCGAAATCCTGGGGAAATTAACAAAACAGGAGATGGTAAACCTGAAGTGCGCAGCTTTTTACATTGGCATTTGTTGCTTAGATGAAAGAGCCGCATTGAAGTATTAGCTTTATGCAGATCCGCATTAAATGCTGAGGTACAAGGTTGTCGAGCTTCTTTAGATGGAAAGGGGCCAAGACTGATGCACGGTCAAGAGTGTTCAGAAAGCTGCTTGCTATGGGTTAACACTAGAAGGCGTCACCATACGAGACGCGCTTTTGCTTTCCTCCCGTACGGCCTGATGGGTATCCTCAGCTTTTCATTCGACCCTCTCCCATGGCGACCTAACCTCGCTTTGTCTGCTGTAGGTTTGTCAGCAGGAACATGGAAAGGAAGGAGCGAGAGGCAGCAGCGACTTCTGATCAAGCCTCGAATAGCTTTCTCTTTTCTATATTTTTAGACCACAGGCCCCGTTGTCGAGAAAAGCCGAAGTTCTTCTGTGTGCCGAAAAATGCAGACGATCCACCTGCCACGTACGGCAGGCGGCAATAAAAGCAACGCAGATTAGTAGAGGGCAATTTCCGCCTGCGCACAGCGCTACTGCGCATGAGCTCCTTCGTCGAGCTCGGGAAGAGCAACCTGCGTTTAAAACAGCACTGCCAGGGCAGTTTCCCAGTGTTAAAGGGGCCATACGACGTCAATCAAGCATGCGGCGTTTATTCTTTGTGCGCGAAGTGAGGAGCGCAGTGATGGCTGAACGCAAGTAGATATCGCCGAAATCGTAATATTTAATATTTTAACCTTCTCCAGAAATGCTCATTTCGAGTCGGTGGTGGCGCAATCCAGCCGGGATTTCTAGGGTGTCTTTATGTCCGCTCGCCTCCGCTTTCAGGGCGAGGACACCCTTTGTACCACCCCGCGCCGCCGTTTCCCCCTCGCAGCGTCATGTTGGGTCCCACGCGGCGGTCGCGTACTGCGCGCTATGCGTGTGACGAGGTTTGTATGTGGTTGCGTGCGGACTGGAACAATGCGAATGAGGTGGAAATATGCAGCACATAGTTGTTTCGCCCGTAGCAATAGTATTCTGGCACTTTTGAGCGTGTACTACGCATGGTGCAGTCGTTCTAACCCCACGGCAACCGAAAAGTAATGATGGACTGCTATGTTTCCCATTCATTGGCTGCACTGGAAAACGACAGCGGTTATTTTGTGTTCCTTCGCAGTTGACAATTAGAGCGTCATGGTCGCCGAATTTCGTAGAATTGTGCTGCATTTGTGGCCCGTACCTAAGGACTGTTCACAGGGCCCAAATTTGCTTGGGTAAGCCAGCAGCGCGGACGATGACATGCCAAATCTGACAACTTCTGCGTAGTTAACACCCGCTTTTTTCAGCAATCTTGGGGACCCCTTCATCTTATTACGGCACCCTATGCGGAGAAGTCCACGCCGTAGTGGCAAATTCCTCTTGCAAACGGTCCGTCGCGGCACTGCTGTGAGGAGTATGGCTGTTACATGTCTGAAACCTATTGGTCATACTTTCTCAACTGCTTGTTCCACAAAAGAATAATGCAGACGGTTGAGTTTTCCTCTGAACGATGTTGACTACATCTAGACTGATGAGACGGTATTTTACTGACTCGTAGTTGCAAAGTAGCCTTATTCCAGGACAAATTTAACACATTTTTTTTCAAAACTTCAAGAAAAGAATCATTAAAAGCGACCAATTCACAAAGTAACCTCACAGAGTCAAGATCTAGTAACCACTTCGTTTGAATCCCGTTATCCCATCCAAGCTAAACTAAAAAAGTCGAGTCGGAGAAACGCGGGCCGCCTTCCTCGCTTCCGCTGAACCATCGGCTCCAGCTTCCAAAAGACGCTGGCTTGCCACCTCACGCAGTAGTAGTCGCTCAGGCAATAGATCTCTCATGGTATGGGTCTTGGCTTGTTCGAAAACCGCGTTTGACTTAAAGCGTGCACAAAGACACGGACGAGTCAACAGGACAGACAAGCTCTCATTCCCGTAACTGTCATTAAGAGAGTAAACAAAATGTAAACTCTAGGAGTGCGTGCCCAGAAACACCCATGACAGATTTTACTGATGTGGCTGCGAGCCGCCAACGAAAAGAGCCGTTTCGCTCTGTAGTGGAGAAAAAAAAAGGCTGCTTTCGTTACATCACGCAGTCGCGACTTCACAGCTTACTGACGCACAGAATGTAGGTACGCCGCCAGGATATTCTTTGTGAGCTGGCGCAAAGAAGTGGAGGGATAGGGCGGTGGGGGCTCAGAATGCTTTCGTGACATAAAGATAAATGAACTGAACAAAATGCGTGACAAGACCTCACATACAGTGGGCCCAAATAAAATGTGTGTCTTACTGGAAACGACATTCTCGTAGGGTTCTGCAGGAAGCACTCAACAAATTTGGATGTGGTCTGGCAAGTGTTAATCCTAGCCTCCCCTCGCCGCAACCGCCTGCAGGACGATTACAGCTCTCCCTTCTTACGTCATCGGCACACGTGCTAGCTAGTGGTCTGAACAAAACTTGCGACTTGTGACAGCGTGGTGCGCAGTAGGTTCGATATGTACTCAGGCTACTGCACAGTGGTGTGTCTCCACTCGGGAAAAGAAAAGCAGCGGGGAACGCTCAAAACATACAAAACCGAGGCGAAAGTGTACGCAAGTTCGCCCATTGGGCCACACTCCTTTGCTTGAAGCGACCTCGTGTTGTGAGCGTAATGCAGCAGTCGGAGATCAAGCTATGAGGGACTGTTCTTTTCCCTGATGTTCTGCTCACCCTAGAAATGGGTAGCGGCTATTTCGCTTTGCTCGCGAAGTGGGAGGAGAAAAAAGTGGGAATCGCAGGTCAGGTGAAACGGCTGTAAGCCAACAGAACTCCAAAGTATGCAAGGCAAGGCATGCAAAATGCTTTCATTCCATTGCAATGTTTGCTGGGGGCGGAGTTATAATGCGCAAGTTTAACGTTCCATCCTCGTAAACTTCCTGCACTTGAAGGAGCCGAGTTTCAAGGCAGATAAGCTGCGAAAGAAGATATATTTTTGTGTAACTAACTTTGATTCCCTTTTGAAACAATCTATGGCACCACCCTGTCTTGGGAGGACACCAAATGTGCGGAATTTCACTCCGTAGAGGCAGTTTTCTCTTCGAAACAGCCCGCCGCCGCATTGCTCCCAATGTAGCCGAACGGGAGAGGGGGACCCAACATGCCTCCGTCGGGAGCGGTGTCCACACCCTGAAAGCGGCGATGGCCGTCGAGGCACCCCAGGGATTTCGGCTAAGGAAATGAGGTGGCATCGAGAGCAGGCGCTGCCTTTCTGATGGGTTAGGCTTCCAGTTTGAACCTAACTCTTAAACCCGGAAACAGGTCAAAGTATTATGTCTCTAGAGCTGTAAGCTTTTCGCATGCAGCAAAATCTGAAGAGAAGCACTGAAAGCGCACGAAAACTAATAAGAATAACGCTAGGGGGCGACTCTTCCTATTTTGCTTCAAACATACTTTGAGGAGAGCGCTGTTCGAACCACTTGAAGAAAACTGCGAAAAAAAAAGATAAGCCAGACGACACACCTTGTCCGCAAATGTGAAGTGAAAGAGAGAAACAGTAGAGAGGAGACCAACTTACCAGGACAGGCGGCATCCTTGTTAGCCTTTCGTTCCTACCAACAAAGAAACATCGGGAAGCTTCCATGGTTCAATTATTCACCCCTGCCCTTGCTACAGCGCTTACTTGGAGGAACGACATTGTCAAAATGATCGCATGTCGGCTACCAATATTATTTCATGTGTTGTGCAAGACGCGGTTCTGATTCGTTGCGCTCAATCTCAGCGCAAGGTAACATCGTCGAGTGAAACGCGTCTTAGTCTGATTTTTTTTATTTTGAATTTTCTAAGGGGAATAACTTTTCTTTCCATTCTTCGATTTCAAACCTTTTCTGTTTGCACTGCTTTCTGAAACGCGCATGGACTCCATTTAATCAGAATAATCGGAAGTGAGGAAACAATGCGGTGCCCGTTAGAGCTGCATCACTGTGCGAGTAGCGGTGTGACGACTTCCCGCCTTCAGTTAGCCTATGAAAGAGACGGATTATACTAACGCCGGAAAGATCTATAATGCCATCGTAATGTACTCTTAGAGGCAAGTTACGCGTCGCCCAATTTTTTTTAAAACTCCCGCTGTGGCGGTGATTGCAGAATCTGCAGGCGTATACTCCAATAAAACCTCTTTGAGTGTGACCGAACATTTTTGCATGTCCTTGCCTTTAAAACATTCCCCTCAGGACACACAGGCCGTATTTTGCGAAGAGGTTTTGGCGCACTAAATTTTTCCCCGCACAAGACGCTAGATTGAACAATAACCGCAGTGACATCAATACGAAGGGAGCAACGGACGTAAGCTGTACATCCTAAAAAAAAAATTGTGTGACGGTCTGTCCTCTAGCGCTATGCCTATTATAATACGGAGTCCTCTGGAGGAGAGGTTACTCCCTTTGTGCTCCAATACAGGCGTCATCATCATCATCAGCCTGACTAAGCCCACTCCAGGGCAAAGACACCTCCCATGTCTCTCCAATTAACCCCGTCCTTTGCCAGCAGCAGCCACGGTATCACCGAAAACTTGTTAATCTCAACCACCCACCTAACTTTCTGGCGCCCCCTGCTACGCTTGCCTTCTCTTGGAATCCACTCCGTTGCCCTTGAGGACCATCGGTTATCTTGCCGTTGCACAACATGCCCTACCCAAGCCAATTTCTTCCTCTTCATTTCGACTAAGATGTGATTAATGCGCGTTTGTTCCCTCACCCACTCTGCCCGCTTGCGGTCTCTTAACGTTGAGCCTATCATTTTTCTTCCCATATCTCACTGCATTGTCCTTAGCTCAACCCTTTTCGTTAGCCTCAGCGTTTCTACCCCGTAGCTGAGTGCCTGTAAGATACAGCTGTTGTAAACTTTTCTTTTGAGGGATATTGACAAACTGCCATTCATGATCTGACAGAACCTGCCATAAGCGCTCCACCAACTCATATTCTTCTAGTTATTTCCCTCTCAAGATCCGGATCAGTGGTCGCTACCTGCGCTAAGTAGACATATGTACTAATGCCAGCACCTCGCTACCAATTGCGAACTGCCGTTCCCTTGCTAGGCTGTTGAACATTACTTTGGTTTTCTACATGCTGATTTTTAGCCGCACCGTTCTTCTCTGCCTTTCGAACTCATTGATCATGCTTTCCATTTTATGTCCTGAGTGACTTAGCAAGGCGATGTCATCAGCGAATCGCAAATTAGTTAGGCATTCTCTGTTAACTCTGATCCCCACTTGTTCCCATTTGAGGCCCCAGTACCTCCTGTTAACAGGCGGTGAATAGCATTTGGGAGGTCATGTCTCCCTACCTGACACCTTTCCTTATTAGAATTTTTTGTGGCTTTATGGAGGACTATAGTAGCTGCGCGGTCGTTATGAATATCTTCCGATATTTTCCCATAACACTCTTCTACACCCTGATTCCGCAATGCCTGCATGTCAACTAAGGTTTCCACTAAGTCAAATGCTTTGCCGTAATCAATGAAGGTGTATATAGGGGTTGGTTATATTCTGCGCATTGCTCTATCGCCTGGCTGATACCGTGAATATGGTCTGCTGTCGAGTATTCTTTACGAAAGCCTGCCTGATCAATTGGTTGATTGAAGTTTAAATTTGTCCTGACTGTATTAGCGATTACCTAAGCAATTACCTTGTAAGCAACGCACAGTAAGCTGATTGGTCTGTAATTCTTAATGTCCTTTCCGCCTCCTTTCTTATGAATTAAGATAATGTTGGCGTTGTTACAAGCTCCTCGTACGCTCAAGGTGACAAGGCATTGTGTATACAGGGTAGCTAACTTTTTAACACAATCTCTCCTCCGTCCTTCAACAAATCTGCTGTTACCTGATTCTCACCAGCTGCTTTGCCCATTTGCATTGCTCCTAAGGCCTTCTTTTCCTCCTCGTTCTTTACTGTCGATATGTCCCATTGCTGTGCACGACTGCATCTCTCAATAACCTTCTGATTACATTCACTACGGTATCAATTTGTGTAGAGCTCTTCTTCAACTATCTCATTCATATTGCTAATGACATTGCCCTCTTTGTTTCTAAGCGCATAGATCTGGTTTTGTACCTATGCCTAGTTTTCTCTTCACTGCTTTTAGGCTACCTTGTTCTTTAGAGCATGCTTGATTTCCTCCATGTTATTGACAACCTTGCACTCATTTATTAACTTCGATGGCTCTACTAATTCTATTTTGTCTGTGAAGTTAGACGTCCTCATGCTTTGACATTTCTTACTCTGATCTTTAGACTCCTAAGAAAGCTTGCCGGTATCCTGTCGAAAAATCCTATTACCTACTTCTGCGGTGCACTCCATAATGACATAATGATAGCTGTGAGATTATTGTTCATTGTTTCAACTTTACGGTCGTCTTCTTCAGCTAAAGCGGAAAATGTGTTCTGCTACGAAATCGTAAATTCCTGTACTTTCCCTCTCAACGCTAACTCCATAGACTTCCGCTTCACTTGCTCCCTCCGTTGCCTCTTCAAATCTAAGCTAATACGACACCTTACCATTCTGTGGTCGCTGCAACGGACCTCTCCGAGGACCTCCAAATCCTCTACGATGCCAGTGTGAGCGCACAGTATTAAGTCTATTTCATTTTTATTCCCACTATTGGGCCTCTTCCACGTCCACTTCCAGTTTGCTCCTTTCGTGAAGAAGGTATTCATGACCCGTTAATTATTTCTATCTGCGAACTCTACTGATAACTCTCCCTTGCTATTCCTAGAACCTATGCCATAGTCAGCTACCGCCTGGTCTCCAGCCTGCTTCTTGCCTACCTTCGCATTGAAGTCGCCCGTCAGTACAGTGTACTGTGATTTACCTTAGTCATTGCCGATTCCACACCTTCGTAGACGCTTTCAACGATTTTGTCATTATGACTTGATGTAGGCGCGTAGGCCTGCACCACCTTCAGCTTGTACCTCTTATTAAGTGTAATTACGATAGCTGCCACTCTCTCGTTAATACTATAAAATTGCTCTGTGTTGCCAGCTATATTCTGATTGATGAGGAATCCCACACCTAGTTCTCGCCTAACTGCTAATCCCCGAGAGCGCAGTACGTGCCCGTGTTTTAGTACTGTATACGCCTATGTCCTCCTAACCTCACTAAACTTTATGACATCCAATTTAATGCCTATTAATGCCTCCAACCGCACTGCTAAGCTAGCCTCACTGGATTAGGTTCTAGCGCTAAACGTTGCCAGGTTCAGCTTCCAATTTGGTAGCCTGTCCGGAGCCAGCGATTCTTAGCACCCTCCGCTGCTTCACAGGCCTGCCCGCGCCTTGGTCAGTTGCTCCGCTCCCGCTCAGGACTGAGGGCCGAGGGTTAATTGGTTTGTTCGTAGAAGGTTGCGGCCAAGTATAACATCAGGGTGTCCAAATCCTGTTCTGGTGAGTTATTGCTTTGTCGTTTCTGGTCACCGAGATCAGGCCTGGTTATGCGATGCCATAGACACGCAGAGCTTATTTTTTAATCCCGGTGGAGAATTGCGGCACCGTGATTAGCACCCCGGTCGACTTGCACGCGAGGCGGATTCTCTACCTCTACGCCATCGCTGCCCTTTTTTTCAGGATGCTCACTACTTGTCAAGCTGCTTGCGCAGCTTTTTCCTGAAACCTGGCCGTTCTCAGATGTATATTGCTAACGAGAAAATAAAGCACTTTTACTTTACTTGTTTATTTCATTTTCTACTTACTTGCTGTACTTACTTACTTACCTACTTTGCTTACTTTACTTGCTTACTTACTACTTACTTTACTTACAATCTTCTACTTATCTTCTATTACACCTTCCCATCCTTGGTTTCCATCCTGCACGGACAGCCCGTCCGGATACAAAAAGGCATGGCAGGAGCAACGTAGTGGATGGCCAAAGAATGGTGCATAGAAGCTATTACAGGTGTGGCACACAGTTTGCTTGAACTGGAATATATTGTGTCCATTTTGAACTATCTCTTCTATCCAGCCATCTGCTGGCCGTCTGAGAGATACCGTGATACGCTGCTGATTGCATTTCACGGCAGCCATTTCCTAAGCCGTGCGTTCGCAGCGTGACTATTCCAGGCAGCGATGAAAAAACACAGGACGTTGACGCTTTTCTGGGCAGACACTCTGCCACCATCCAACGCTCGTTCGGTTATTCCTCCGGGCGAGCATGGCACGGCACGGCGGACAACGGCTCGCGACCCCGCGTTTATTGTGTAGGGTAAACAGACAGGCCATTCCTAAGATCTCTCAGGAGAAGAAAGATCTCATTACGAAGTCCCACACATAAAGCTGGCACTTCTGTCAAAACTAATCAGTAATCCTAAGGCACCCGACATAAGGAAACAATATAATCTACAAAGCGGAGACCAATCTCTGATGAACGGGGGTCGTCTAAACGCGCTAAAGAGAAAACTATACGTGACCAAAAATCGAATGTGCGCACTAAACAAAAAACAAAGCATGGCCATTACCAATTCGAATAAGAGAGTTAAAGTGGGGGATGATGTCTGCACAAATTTATTTTGTAAGTAAAATAATGCGGACGGAAATAAGGCATTGTTGTAGAGGAAATGGGCATCCCGTTAGTAACGATACAAGCAGGAAAGTAAAGTTTACAAGGAATCCAAGAGAAAAGCAGCATATTAGCGTCGGGAAACTGCATATCGGTAGAAGGGCGATCAGTAGATTGCGCTAAAAAAAATTTGCCATCCTGAATACGGAATGGAAAATCTGGGATAAGCCCATTCTTGCCAATAAAGTAAAGGTTGGTTTCCTAAAAGCTATTGGAGCCTTTCGTATGAAATCCACGGTGTCACATTCGTATCCGCAGTGATTGTGAACGCTCAGGACATAGGCAAGAATGCGGACGTTAATACCTTTCCACTCCCTTTTCTGCAGAGCCGAGGGCAGCGACAGCTCCTACTGGCCCCGTCTGGCCATGATCAACTTAGTCATCTTCGTTTGGGGAGTGGCCGCGGTCTTGGCCCTTCCTTACGTTGGTAAACCACCCTTGTATACTACTCTTTAAAGAACACAACGAAACAAATTTCTGCTATAACTTCCCTTATAAAAATGGCCTGTAGACTTTCTATATAGACGCTTTACAGCGCCGTATTATGGGGGCTGCCATCTCTGATCACGCTGCCATTACGCGCCTCGTCACGAAGGCTGCTGTGTCTGATGTTACGGTTCCGACAGCCAGTGTTTCAGCTGATAAGGTTGCAAAAGGAGTGGGAAGTCGACGCTGTGGTTGGTCCAAAGCTTCGAAGGACGTGTGAGAACCCTCATTTGACCGCTTTAGACGTGGAAACATTATCGGGCTTCATGTCGCGGAGGGCCGCGGAGCTCCCCGCCTGTTCGAGGCAACGGGGAAATCGCCTGAAGGCTTGTCTTTGCATCCGCTAAAGGCTTTGCTTAATGTTTCCTTTTTTTACGGGTATTATCTAAAACGGCAATGTTTGATGCTCCTGTGGCAGCACAGGTCGTTGTCGTATTGTGTACATGCATGCAGACGCCGGTCTAAAACGCTCGCATGCACATCGTATCCATTTGTTTACAACCTGTTAAAAGTTCTTAGGACTTGTAAAATATTTTCTATCGCTTTGTTAAACCCAGGAAGGCGACAGAAATAGGCACACAAATGTTACCTAATCATGTAAGCAGTACCATGAATGAAGCAGCCTTCACAAGCTGGCATGCAATCGTTTCCATGGATTCCGCGATATAATTGTTATAGCATGCGCATGGCAACTCGTTAATTCTACACGAAGTTTACAGTTATGTCAGCCTCACATATAAATTTGTAGTACGCTCCATGCTCGATTTGCGAACATGAAAATGCTCGAGGTCTCGTCTGTTGTAAGTTATCAGAAGGAGTCACTTTTAACGTCTGTCTCACATGGATCGCGAGGAAGAGACAACCGACCAGCACAGCAGCCGTCACGCAAATGCTTTATTCCGATTGGGGTCAAAAAAATACCGCGCTACTTAGAGTGAAGTTCAACAGTAGCACCATGGCGCCGTGTAACACACGGACTGACGGTGTTTTCCGCTCGCACGGCTATGTACTGCAAAATATGCAGTACCGGTATGTAGGAGCGAATAGTCGTCTCCTACGATTGAATTGGAAACGTCATGGTATAGCTTATTTCTAGACGAGTTTTTTCACAACGCCTAGAAGACGCATTTCGCAACGTCTTTTGACCCGGACATTAGACGAGCTAGGACTGATTTAAGATGTTAGCCAGCCGAAAACGGATTTTCGCGGACGTTTCCCAGCCATTTGTTTTCTTTCGGACAGTCGCGCTAAAGATATCTTGTATCTTAGTTTGTGCTACCCGTTTTTTTTTATTCCTAATTCGGCATCGGGCGCTCCTTTTATGAATGGCCACACACCTTAACTTACGAGCAGTGGGGTCTCAGCACACTGCACAGCGAATGAAAGGAGGAAGTGACGGTTTCGGTGGCGGAACAGCTTGTTCATGCGGCTATGTTGTGCACTTACCCTCGCAGATTTTCCGAGATCGAAACATTTCTTTCTATATTGGCTATCTAGCGCTGGCGAACGTGTCTGTTGCTTTCGCCCGTTCGGAAAGGGTGGATGACGAACCGGCGCGAACAGGGGCAGTACGTCCTTGTGAAGTTCGGTTCCGTGAAGCTCGCATACAATCGCATCCCACACCTTTAACTCCCTGTCGCCATTCTTGCAATCCGCAAGATAGCAGTTATTTTCGCGGCCTTTTCACATCTTTGTGGGAAGAACAAATTCGGCAGCCACCCGCGACATTTTCACTGCTGCGTCGAGGCATACACGCCGGCGACTTACGAGGCCCGTAATGGCGCCGTGTTCAGAGCACACCTGTGGCGCCATCTGGTCTCAAACGGAAGAACTTGGCGCTGCAAACGGTCTATACTTCTTACAGGCTGCACTGAATTCCTATAGATATTTCCTTTCGTCTATCCATAGTCTGTAGGCTGTCTATACCCTAAGTCTGCTAAATATGCATGGCCATAGATGTTTATATCTCCTACAGACTATCTATAAGATTTGTGTATAGAAAATCTATAGACTTTATTGATTGAAATTTCTGTACAATCTATACACAGTGTAAAGGGGTTTTTCTGGGGGTTGGAGCAGTAATTGGCGGTATCCGAAATACACTGGCTTCACAACTCTGATCATGATTAGGTTTAATGTGCTTTCTGTTTTTTCTGTTCTTTTTCCCTCAAGCCAAACACTGGCCAGCCACGTCTCCCACCAAAAAGCCCAGCAACTCCGACTCCGAACCCAAATGCGGTAACCACGATCGAAGCGGCCGCTGCGGAGTGGTTAGAGCCTCCACTCTAAAATGTCAAATGTTCTGTGTCACTGTTTCTTCGTAATCGCAAACCGGGTAACGAAAGGTAATTTCCGTTGCAAACTCGCAATCATCTTGTCATTGTTTGTGGTTTCACGTGCCGAGGCTGGAGACCCTGCTTCAGATTTGCCGCCGGTGGGAAGAGGTGGCGTCTTATGGAGAGAGACACACACGGTTTGCGTGCGTGCGTGCGTGTGCGTGCGTGCGTGTGCGTGCGTGCGTGTGTGTGCGTTCGCGCGCGCGCGCGCGCGTGTGTGTGTGTGTGTGTTTTATTTTGTGCGTGTGTGTTTTATTTTAATTTTTACAAGAATACACAAGAAATTCTATCTCTTTGGTAGTCTTGGAAACAACATCCGTATTGAGAAACTCGAGAATTCAAGACAGTTTAATTCCAAGTAAAGTGCTGTAAGGATTGAATAGTTTTAACTATGGCTTTTTTGAGACTACCGAGAACTCCACATAAAGATACTGTTTAGCAACATTTATCCAAAATAGGTGCATAGTTATAACTTGCGGTTTTTGTATCTGTTGTACAATCACCAACTTGGTATCAATCCAGGATAGTTCATTCATCCACGTGTATGTCGTCAAACTCGGCACTAAAACCATCACAACCTGGAACCGAAGTTTCCACTTACTAACAGATTTACCAATTCTTTTTTTCCACGCACTGTCACCCCGTGGAACGCACTTCCAAGAGATGTTCTTTCCGCTGATAATGTAGCAGTTTTTGAATGTGTACGGAAAGCACTGTGTATTTTTGCTTCACTGTTTTGCTGATTAACTTTTTTTCCCCTTTCTGCTGTATATCATGGGTTTGCAATGCACACCGTTCGTTTTATAATTTGGGATTGTTTGCCAATAGTCGAGCTGAAATATATTTTCTTTTCACCTGTATTGCCCTCCCTGCTTGGTCTTCAATGACTGGAGTATGTTTGAAATAAAAATAATAAATAAATAATAAAACGACAGAAGAACCCCCCCCCGCATACTGACGAAAGCAGCTGTCGGGAGTAGCGGTACACCCAACAGCAAAGAACTTTCACTTACACCCTCTACGCGAGATTGAAACTGTTCAAGCATAACATTCCTGTGTGTTCTCAAAAAAAGATTATTTTTGGGGGCGCAATCCATTTAGTGTACACCTCTGTAGCCACTCCCCGTAGGCTGGGTGCGGCAGTGGTGTTTACAAACACTTTAAGATCACTGCTGCGACCCGCAACGAAGCAGTGCGAAGGCGAAACGTCCACATATAATATCGACGTCCGTGGCTGTTCTGACGTCTAAGCGCATTTTTACTGTTTAATTATTTAACTAATTACACCTCATCAACTAAATTTTTCCCAAGAGAATATTTTCTCACACACTGTCTGTCACAATCACCCTTTCACACATTTATCTCGAGAGAATGGCGTAATCATGCGGACAAAATTACGGACATTTTTGCTGACGCGAGATATCCGTATAATGCTCTCGCATTAATAAATACAGCGTCATTGCAGGGGCCGCTTTGGCCACTACAGTACCTCTTTCGTATACACACAGCCTTAACGTTTACTTACAGCCTCTCTGATATGTGTATTAGCCCCGCCGCGGTGGATCAGTGGCTACGGCTCTCGGCTGCTCGCCCGAAAGACGCGGGTTCGATCCCGGCCACGGCGGCCGAATTTCGATGGAGGCGAAATTCTAGAGGTCCGTGTACTGTGCCACGTCAGTTCACGTTAACGGACACCAGGTAGTAGAAGCTTCCGGAGCCCTTCACTATGGCGTCTCTCATAGCCTGAGTCGCTTTGGGACGTTAAACCACAATAGACCGATATGCGTATTAGTGCGACAGTGAGGTTTGGTTTGGTTTATGGGGTTTAACGTCCCAAAGCGACTAAGGCTATGAGAGACGCCATAGTGAAGGGCTCCGGAAGCTTCTACTACCTGGTGTCCGTTAACGTGAACTGACGTGGCACAGTACACGGACCTCTAGAATTTCGCCTCCATCGAAATTCGGCCGCCGTGGCCGGGATCGAACCCGCGTCTTTTGGGTCAGCAGCCGAGCACCATAACCGCTGAGCCACCGCGGGGCAGTAAGAAGAAATTCAACACACCTTTGCGTGTGGCGTTGGCATCAAGGTACGGCACGACTCTTGAAGAAAAAATTTTTGTTTGATGGAGTAAAATTTATTTTACTGTTTAGAAACATTAGGCCACAGCGGGTTTAGAGCTTCAGAAAAATATCTGGTAATCGTTTAATCGTAACGTCTCCCTTTGAATATCACTAAAGTTGCATCTCACAACAGAAGTGATAACAAACCTACAATCTAATGCCCACCTTCATGCTTTGATATTTGTAGAGGTCTACCTACTGCCTGCGCAATTAACTAGAACAAAGAGTCTGCGATGAGTTCAAAGGCAATTGTCGCAAAAAAACTGCAGCCATACTTTGAAACTTTCCGAAAGCACGGATATTCTGAGAACAGGCCTACAACATAAAAAATTGTTATTCGATCTCAATAATTCTAGCTGATTGCATGCCTTCATCATCACTATCGGCCTGACTACGCGCACTCGAGGTAAGGGCCTCTTCCATGTCTCTCCAATTAACCCTGTCCTTTGCCGGCATATAATACATGAGCATGCCAAATTTACAGAGAAAATTTTCACTGACTGTACCGTTGTCCATGTTCGCGTAACACAGAAACGAACAAATTTTCATTTTGAGAAATATAGAAATGAAAGTTACAAATCCTATATAAAGAAGTTTCTGTATGGACAGAAAGCGAAGTCTTAGAGTCCTGAAATGCTCCATAACTACCGTCTTCCTCGTCTTTTTTTGAACGTGCAGCAGCTCGCATTTTTTCTTTGCTTTTCTTTCGGTGTCATTTTTCAGGGTGCAGGTAAAAATTTAGCCTGTAGCCTTTGAATGGCACTTGCTAGAATCATAACTATTTTGGAAAATGTAGAAGTATGTTAGTGGTTATAAAACCAAATAAACTTGCAAAATGCATCTTTTCAAGAAAATTTGTTTTTGAATGGTGTTGTCATTCATCCAGTCGTGGAAAAGCTTCTAAACGCCATTTTCACGGCGATAAATGCGTGTTTCGATGCCAGAAAAATTTCATATCCTAAAACTGCCACTGCAAGGGTTTTTATTACACCCTAACATAAGGAAGTTTAACATGGAGAAAATCGACCATGCTCTAAAGATTGGAGGTAGCCTAAAAGCACTGAAGAGAAAAGTAGGCATAGGCAAGAATCAGGTGTATGCTTTAAGAGACAAAGAGGGCCATATAAAAAACAATATGGCTAAGATGGTTAAAGTTGCCGAAGAGATCTACATAACTCTACACAATAACCAATATAATCAGAAAGTTAACAACACTGGCAGGAGAGCACGGTAATGGACATCGTGCCAGTAACGAACGGGGAAGTCAACAAAGCCTTAGGAGCAATGCCAAGGGGGAAAACAGCCGGTGAGGATCAGATAACAGCAGATCTCTTGAAGGACGGAGGGGAGATTGTGCTAGAAAAGCCAGCCACCCTGTATACGCAATGCCTTATGACCTAGAGCGTACCAGAAGCTTGGAAGCATGCAAGTATTTCTTAATTCATATGAAAGGAAACGTAAAGGACTTGAAGAGTTGCAGACCGATCACCTTACTGTCCGTTGCATAAAAGGTATTTACTAATTCAGTCGCTAAGCAGTGAGGACAACCTTAGACTTCAATCAACCAAATGACCAAGCAGGCTTTCTTAAAGGATACTCGGCAATATGCCATATTCACCCTATCAGTCCGGTGATAGAGAAATGCGCAGGATATAACCAACCCCTATATATAGCGTTGATTGATTAGGAGAAAACATTTCACTTAGTTGAAGCCTCATACGTCATGCAGGAATGGCGGAACCAGGGTGCGGAAGAGTCTTATGTGAAAATTCTGGAAGATATCTATAACGGCTGCACAGCTACCATAATACGTAATACAGTCAGCAATAAAATTCCAATAAGGAAGGATGTCAGGCAAGGAGAGACGATCTCGCCAATGCCATTCACCGCCTGTTTACCGGAGGTGTTCCGAGGCCTGGAGTGGAATCAGTTGGGAATAGGAGGCAATGGAGAATACGTAATTTGCTATTCGCTGATGACATTGCCGTGCTAAGCCACTCAGGAGATGAGCTGCAAAGCACGATGAAGGAGTCAGACAGCCGGAGCAGAACGGTAGATCTTAAATTTGCATGCAGAAAACCAAAGCAATGTACAACAGTCTCACAAAGGAACAGCAGTTCACAATTGATAGCGAAGTGCTGGAAATGGTAAGGGGATACGTCTATTTATGGCAGGTAGTTGCTGTTGATCCGATCATGAGAGGGAAACAACCAGAAAAACAAGACTGGGGTTGAGCGCTTATGGCAGGTTCTCTCAGATCATGATTCGCAGTTTACCAACATCCCTCAAGAGAATACTATACCACAGCTGTATCTTAGCGGCACTCAGCTAAGGGGCAGAAACGTGGAGCCTAAAAAAGAGTGTTCAGCTTAAGTTAAGGACAGCGCAGCGAACTGTGGAAAGAAAAATGATAGCGTAAATGTTAAAAGAGCGCAAGCTGGCTGAGTGCTTGAGCGAATAAAAGCGCATTAATCACATCCTAGTCGAAATCAAGAGGAAGAAATTGGATTGGTAAAGCATGTTATTTTAAGGGAAGATAAGCGCTGGTTCTTAAGAGTAACGGAGTGGATTCCAGGAGAAGGCAAGCATAGCAGGCGGCGCCAGAAAGGCGGGCGGACGGTTGAGATTAAGAAGTTTGCGAGGATATGGGGGCCACAGCTGGCAAAGGACAGGATTAATCGGAGAGATATGGGAGATGTCTTTGCCCTGCAGTTGGCGTAGTATTAAAGAAAAAAAGGGAGCAAGTTGTCTTCACCCTTTTTAAAAAGGCTTACTCCCTTACATTCCTTCCTGTTCAGAACGAGCGTAAGAACAAAAGTTGGAGCTTTCCTCGGTGTGCTTTTAAGGTATCATTGGTCGAATACACTTGGCAGCGATGCTGTAATACTGCTTGAGGAGCTTAATTGGTTAACTTTTGTTGCGCGTGCACATGTCCAGCACAACCCCACGGTACGCTCATCTGCACATTGGGCGACCACTTCAACGCCAGCGCTTTGGGGCCAGTGAATAACGGGCTGTGCACAGTCATCTTTTTCGACTCCTTGTACAAGCCTGGAGGGAGCACACTCAGCGAACCTTTCAAAGAGGAGTTTGAACACTTCCTTCGTCTGGCTGCTGAAGAAAACAAAACGAAATACGGGATCGGCATCGACTACGCGTGAGTTGCTTGTGGGTTGCCCTGCCCTCCTGACCTTTATAAGCGCATAACGAACCAGTTTTCAATGTCTGGATATGCCCACAGGAAGAGCGCTGCGTCTTTATTGAAGCACAAATTCGCTACCTTGTAAGCGAGAGTTTGAATCACCATGACATTCTCTCCATGAGCCGTGCAAGACATGACAGAATTTGAAATGGATTGGGGTGACGACTCGGTCTGAATTGGGTTCGGTGGCGTCATGAGCAAGCTCTTTTAAAAGTACTGCGCCCGAGAAGTGTGCTTCGATGCGTTGCGTTGGGGCTGTTTTGGCAGCGTTCCTCGGTTTCCTTCTTCATTATTAGCAGCGCTTTGGCTGCCTTGACCGGGTTCTCTCGCATGCCCCATTAAATCAGATATTGCCTATCACATGTGTGTGTCCATCCCCAGGGGTGTGAGTTCTGCGTGCTGCTGCCGAGATTTGCCAATGTTTACCTGGCACAGATTCAGCTAGAACGCTCCATTTCAGAGCTACCTAAGCAAAGCAGAAACAAGCAAAGCTACTGCTGCGGTGGCTTAGCGGCTCAACTTAGCTCAGCCTGGCGCGCTGGTTAACTCGTGATTGCGGTATTCCACTTCCCGAGCACTCCGGCTGTATTTTTCTAAGGCCGAAATTCGAAAATTCGCCATAAATATCTAAGACACCTTAGGCGTGACAATACGAAACCATTGAAGTGCTCAGTCATCTATGCTGCTGACTGAATATGAGTTATGGGTACCAGGCACGACTACGCAAAATTTGTACCTACGATATACACCTTACATTACGTAACTTGTAAAATACTGAGTCATGTATAATTACTATGAATATGCGTACATTGTACAAACGCTATACACCTGTTATTTTACTTGTAATGCCCTGCGTCATGACACGTTGAAGAACTACGAGTCTTTCGTCGTGACTTTGACTACGGGTCATGACAATCATAGATCACATTGCGTTACGTTTCATCAGTTATGACTATATATGTTCGCTGACATGTGTTGTGACGTTGTACAGTGGCGTAGTGCATCATCCGAATTTCGTGCCATGTACTGTGGTGGACAACTTTTTGGATAATGGGACACATAATGATTTCGTGTTAAAACTCCCGTTAACTGCGTAGTATGAGTGCCCTTTAAGGAACAGTGGGTGGTTTAAATTAATCGCCATGACCACGTGCAGCTGACAAGTATTGAACCCCAAAAGCTATACCAAACAAAGGAAGCTTCTGAGCGAAATAGAATGTTTAAACGCCTTAGACATCACATTAACAGAGCTTCTTCCAAGTGCTACGGAGATAAATTTGCAACGCCTTTACCATATCTTTTTTTTTGTTCCTCTAGCGCTGAACTGAGCAGCTTCTGCTGCTCGCTCGTAGGAAAAATTTTTATCGGATTAAGCGACAGCTTCTAACGTAGGTGAACAATACAGACATTAGATACGTTTTTATTTGATTACGAGAATTCTGCAGCTCGGCCGTCGATTGACGGACAAGGGAATCACGAGACACCAGTTCAGAATGCAGGAGAACGTGAATGAGCGAGTCAAATACTATACAACCTCAACCTAGAGTCCATATGCTAGCACGTACTTTGTGGTCTTGCAAATAAGTCGTCGCGGCAAACTGAAATTCAAAAAAAAAATTCAATACGCTTAATTCTCTTTTACCAGATCAGCACATGAGCAATAAGGGCACTACAGAAATCGAAAAAAAAAAATATCGTTCAGGAGGCAAAAACGAAAAATCTCTGCAGTTAAACTTCATTGCCTATGAGATGGAGTTAAAACTGGTGGTGGTGGTGGGAATGAACAGCTCTAGATGGGATGCCATAAACTCGTAAATTCTGCCGTCTATCATGAGCCTGCATCTGGCAGTCCTGACATCTTTCACGGGGGGCTTCAGCCTTGCGCCCACAAATTTCAGGTTGTGCATTTCCGTAAGCTGGCGTCGCAAACAGGATTCGGGACTGTCCGGTCGGTGCGAAGGGCCTACGTAGCTTTGCCCTCCTCGCACCACGAACTCATCCGTTGCCTTACCCTAGATTCATATTCGCCAAACCAGACAGCGACGCTAGCGCGAGGAGCGGGGCACGGGCTACAGACCTTTCTGACAAGGGCTGTCTTGGCGCTGCCACTTTGTTCGCTGGACTGCTGGCGCTATCACGGTGAAAGGGGCAGTGGAACCGGCTAGCAACAGTCTCGAAATAGTCCTCGCATCGACCGATGGAACAATCCATATGCGCGGGAGCGTCACGGAATCGCATGTAACCATAGGATTAAGTTGTCGCGTCGCAACTGGGCGTACAACAGCGACGGCTACTCAGATGCTGAGAATATTGTCTTTATGTTCATTTATTTTTTTATTACGACAAAGGCCTCGGGTATGGGGCCTTTGAACAGAAGCGATATTAAAAAAAATGTGTCGTAGAATTCTCGCCGCTCCACTAAAGTCATCCTGCATATGTTTTAAGAAAGCTGCCTTTACATTCGCATATGTGTTAACAGCTGGGAATTGGCAACACCATTAACCTTCCCACAGTAGAGGTCAAATTAAGTGTCGTCTTAGCGCTTAGTTCCACCTGAAATGGACTCGTTGATGCCTCTAACTTTACTTCTTCACTGCAGTCTTACAGCAAAATCTGTGTGATAACGACTGTGAAATAGTTATACTGTACCTCTTTTTGGGCAGGCAACGGAAAAATACATCATTAGCGGCTGACCCTGCTACGAAGCAACAGCTGGATATTCTGTGGAATATCCACATTTCTTATTATGGCCACATCAATACGCCCGCGTTTGGCGTCATGAAGAGCGATATGGTGGAGTTGATTAAAAGTGTACGGGTAAGTGTCACACCTCATTTGATTTGTTTTCTAAACGTATTTTTGTATGGTGAGATGGATCAGTGCCCTTGGTGTGTAGTACGGCTGGGAAACGCAAGCAGTCTGAATTATTCGGAGGTAGCCAGGGTTCAAGAATGAAACGTTTTGCTTAATTTTATTTGGTGGCTACTTAGCACAACATACGAACGATTCAAAGAGAGGAAAGTACCCGGTGAAAGCGTAAACTCCTTTGGTGCGCGAAGATTCACCGCGCATGCATTTTAGCGAACTTTGCGTCCCTGGCAGTTGGCTACTCGCTATAGTAACCAACTGCATCGCGGGTCAACTACCGCAATATTTAGCGCATGAGATGCGCGCTCCTTCCGAAAAACAGATGTAGCCGTTACATTGAGCGTCGCCTGTGACTACTTTAAAATGTAATTAGTTTTCTGGTTTTCATTTGCAGGCGCTCGCCGCTTTGATGCAGGACAAGGCGAAGACCAGCGTCAGACGAGCCTCCACAGCGATCTTACTCCCCGTAATTGATGAAACAGTTGCGAAATTTATCGTACAGGAAATAAGGTGAGAGCGAGAAGACCACATTCATAATCGAAATTGAACTTACATATGCTAAGGTGAGCTGCCGTGGTGGCTCAGTGGTTATGGTCCTCATCTGCTGACCTGAAAGACGCAGGTTCGATCCCGGACGCGACGGTAGCATTTTGATGGAGGCGAAGTGCTAGAGGCCCGTACACTGTGGATGTCAGTGCACGTTAAAACGTTAAAAACACCAGGTGGCTGAAATTATCCGGAGGCTTACGCTACGGCGTCCCTAATATACTAAGTTGCCTTGAAGCTTTAAGCCTCATAAAGCCATATATCTTGTAGCTAGTACTGAGAATAAAGTTGCATTAATAAATGTGTTCTAGAAGCAAACACTGCGAGAAAAGATAAATAAATGCCTCAGTTGAATTTAGAACTTGTGCAAAACACCGTTCTTCTCAATTTCTGATAATTATCCGGCTGAAGCGAATTCCAGGAAGCGGAAGGACTCAAGGTACCATCGGAGCTGCAAGGACAATATACATTTGATAGAAGTTGGTTTCATCTAATTTAAAGTCTTGTTCACTTGCGTTACAATGGACAATATATCTGCAGAAGAATCAAGAATGAAGACGTATATGGCGCGGGCTGTCGGAAGTGTGTTATACGCTATCTCTGAACATCTACGTAGTATAATGCAGTGCATCCCCTATTTTATCTTGGTCACTTCCTATTCCTCTACGTTCATAGCTGCCGCAGTTTCGACAGAGACGTTAAATCAAGTGCTATCGGCTGATGCAGTGTAGGTCTTCTTTAATTGCAACCCGAGTGGAATGTTACGTTGGCGCAGGAAGGCTCCCGTGGACATCCTCATTGGCATAGCACACCAGGTTGGCGAGGACAAGGATAACCCAAACTGCCTGATGATGCCCCCATCATTCTTGGACAGCCCGAGCGCCGATTACCCATACTCACTGGTACGTGTTAGGAAAGTTATATCTTATATGTTATATCTTTGTAAATTACGAATATTTACTCTTTAAGATGATGAGAGCAAAGCCATCTGCACATTTCCGCAGGCCCATTTGCATGTATTCTCATAAATGTGACTGTCTTCGGTCTAAGGTTGTCCTAACCCTATTAGCGACTACCTTATTAAACACCTTATAGGCAACCGACAGGAAGAAGATCGGTGTCTAATTTTTCATGTCCTTGACGTCTCATTTTTTATGAGTTATGATCATGCTATCGTTCTGCCAAGCTTCTGGTACGCTCGAGGTCGTATTTTGCACTAAATGACACCCTGCATGAGGAGATTCGGTGAGAGTAAAGGAAGGTCTATTCCGCACAGTTATGCACATCCAAATGAAAAAAAAAACGTTTTGAGCTTTATGGAGTAATAAAGTCAAAATGATTTTTCGTGACTGCTATCCGCACAGTGCCGTACGACAAAAAGCGCTAAGTTCTTTTCTGGCCACGCTTAATGGCCGCGTTCACAAGCTTTGTCGGGGTTCATCTGACTACGGGATCATTTCATCATGGCTGGAAAGACGCGGTTTCGACAATGCTGAGCGGCACTTTAACAGCCCGCAGGATGATGTGAGGTTCAAGACGCCTGACTAGGATAAACGCGATGCCTGTGGGAAGTGCTCACGAAAACGAGATGATCCACCCGTGCTTTTTGCCTTCTCTTCTGCTGCCATGATCCAAATAAACAAATCATCGTTTGAGACACTTATGAAAATTTTTTAAAGTACTTAAAAAAATTTTCATAAATAGGCTTCTTGAGGCAAAAATATGGCTTTTGCGGCATAGAATGGGCAGTGGTGGCGGACACTAGAAAACCGGTCAAGCGTCTGAAATAGTTAATAATTAACGTTTTAAGTAGAAATCTGGTTAACTAATTTTTAAAAACTAGCGTTTTAGCTAGTAGCGGTAGGCGCCTATTCACCGGTGGTTATTAATAACCATATAAGTTTTTAGAATTTCGAAAACGCAATTATCCTCGCCACCGTCGCTCGACAATATTTGTGCGAAAATACATGCGCTTTCGAAAGCATCCAGGCAAAGCAACCCCTGCAGTGCACGTAACTAGCCGAAAAAGAGAAATATTGCCGAGCCACAGCGGCAAGGGCTACAAGTCACTATTCGCAACTAGACGCCAAAGTCTTGCAGTCAGAATGTTTTGTGTTAAAAAGGGTTCACCAACTTACCACTTAAGATGAAGCACCAGTTTTCTGTTGTCTGCAATCAATCGTGATACCATGGCGCAGAAGCCATATTTTTGCCTCAAAAAAGCCTATTTTTGAACATTTTGGAAACTGGTCGCTGAAACACACAGTATGTGAATTTTTTTTATTAGCGGCGTAAAGTAATCAGGAAATTTATCACTTAAACTCAACGCTTCATTCAGAGCACACAACGTTTTTCACGTCTGCAAAGTATATGCACGCTTGTGAAAAGAAAAGTTTGTTTTCACATTTGACAACTTTTTTTTCGCATACCTATTGCTCTTTCTGATTATACGCGTTCCGAAGACTTGCATTGAAATGACCGCGTAGAAAGATTCCTGGCCGTTTTCCTGGGGTGCCATTTCATCGTGCGAATATTGTGCGGTATATTTCTGTGATATGAAATAACAAGCGAACAAAGAAATTTCAAAGAGCGGGCATGGAAGAAAAAATGCGTTAATACCAGTTTTCAGTATTCCTACAGGTCACTTCGCTTTTCGATATCTCGGTTGTAAATAACTTGGGTACTACGAATGTTAAACGTTACCTTTCTATCGAAAACCGCGCTGTTCATCCCTCGTTACTGCCTATCGCATGTCCCGAACAACAAACCAGCGCCTCTGGCATCGCGTCTTCTAAATTATCAGCCGGGCTGGGTTGCCCACGGAGATCGCTCTGTCTGTTGGCATCGCCGCCCGCCGGTACCGGCCCCGCAGCAGGGGCAAAAATCAGCCTCTGGACTACTCAATAAAGAGCCCGTGCACGACCTTCCCGGAACCTCAGCTCATCGAACCGGTTGAGGTAAGAGCACCACTAGGTGAACTGTACGGTGTTGATTCTGAATAGGACATACTTGCAAGGGGAGAAAAATTACTTCTAGTCACTTGTAAACGTGACTCGGTCTGTCTGCACGTACTCGTATCTTGAGAGCACAGCACTCAGGGCAGATAGTGCAGCTTTAATCGGCGTCCATGCACGCCGCTATCATTTCGATTCCTCTTGTCCACGATTTTCCCGCGGCCGTGTGAATAAGCCGGTCGCCTGGAACAAGAGCAGGGAAGGTATAAAACTCGCGAAAGAGCGTACAGTGACAATATAGAAGCCTTACCATTAAAAAAATTAATTAATGAATAGAGCTTTTATTGTTGGGGAATTAGTAAAAGGGGGAATTCGGCCCTCACATTAGAATCAGAGATGCGTTATATTGGCTGGGGTCGGGGCTCAACCCAGCCCTTGCGTGGAACCGAGTTTGACGAATCTGGAGAGAGTAATAGGTTAGAAAACGACGTCCTGCGGGCTTGCCTTGCGGACGCCAGCCTTGTGATTTAGCCTTTCCCTGCGAGTTTCTTTTCCTCTGTGTACGACATGCGCGCCGATATAAATGGCGGAGAAAGCGACAGGAGGTAAGGATGTCATCGTGCCGCAGCTCCGAGGTTTCATCAAGAGTGAGACGTTTGTTCAGTACACAGCCGTCTTTTATTCAGAAAACAAATTTGACACCGGCAGAGTCAGTTGAGAGAGAAGTGCAGCTGTTGCCCGTTCTCCAGATCTTCCCTTGCCATTTTTTTTTGTTCCAACGCTTGAGCAGATCCACAAAAAGCTCCTACATAAATTTTAAATCCCTGATGCCCTTGCCTCAACTGATACCAATTTCGACCATTAGAATATACAGCCTCTAATTTCCAAGCCAAGGTAAAATTTTTATTACATGGCAATTCTAAAATATTTAAACGAGTGCTTGCAGGCGCGTCGGTATGCCTTACTGCGACCAGTGACACTTGCCGAAAATGCTGCCGTTGTCTGCGTGAGGCGTAGCAGAAAGAAGCGCCCATCCGGCGGAAGCGTCACCCCCCTATACAACCAACCCTCGACCCACATACACAGCCCGCCCTTTTTCACTCTCCAGAGGCGCCACCCACCACGAACTCACCTAACATCGTCCTCCACAGGACCCGAGATAAGGTCCCACTATAAGCCCATGATGAAGAGTATTGATGCAGAGAAAATGCGACTGCATTCTTCTTTCACTCGCCAGCCTATTCCATATATGATTCTATTCCTATTATGAGTCCATTGTCGTTCACACCTTAATTTATTTCAATTCTGACTATGCACAATCAATCGCGTTGTTAGACTGAGGCGAGACCGGGCCAATGGCACAACGGTTGATCAATGCGCCACTGCGCCTGCAGGTGACTATTTCAGGCACAACCACCGGTGGAGCTTGTGATATGCACGTTGCTCTTCACGAGCAGTGCGAGAAGGCACAGCTATCTGAAGCCACATTTTATCACAGATGTCTCTAAAGTAAGAAGAGGAAAGTACATAAGAGCTTTATCTAACCGGCACTCACCTATGGGGCAGAAACGAGGAGGCTAAGGAAGAGGGTTCAGCTTAAGGAGAGCGCAGAGAGCTATGGAAAGAAAAATTATAGGTGTTACTGTAAGAGATCCAAAGAGGGCAACGTTGGTCAACGTTCGAACAAATGACAGCCTAGTTGTAATCAAAAAGAAGAAATGGGCTTCGGCAGAGAATGTAGTGCGAAGTCAAGGATAACAGACCGGATTCCAAGGGAAGGTCAAGCGCAGCAAAGGGCGGCAGAAAGTTAGCTGGTCGAATGAGATTAAGAATCTTGCGGGGCGAGGGTGGCCGCAGCTGGAATCAAACCTGTTATTAGAGATATATGCGAGCGACCTTTGTTTTTGAGTGGGCGTAGTCAGGCTGATGAAGATCTCTACAGGAGGCTGTCAATATTGGACGTAGGCCCGCTGTTGTCTCATTCATTTTCCTCTTAGCCATTTCCATTTTTGCTGAGTCATTCTTCGTCCGGTGTCTCCCTCCTCTACAAGTGGGGAGGAGGAGGGGCAGAGAAGGAGAAAGAGGACGGTTGGCCCGTCACAGGTTGAGAGAGAGAGCATTGACCCCTGGCTGGTGGAGGCTTGAAACAGACGCTGCCGACGCCGAACAGTTTTCGAATTCAGGGCCCTCCTAATGCTACCGCATTGAAAGGGAAACGGAAATCGAATTCAGTGACGCAGTTGGAAAGCCAGCTGCCCTCCAGAATGACCGCCCACCGACGACTGATGACCACCACTCCTCTGGGTAGGCGGCTGCCCATCTTCACCCTCCAAAACAATTCTGTCGCATGTGTGAAGCATGGACCAAGGGGGAAAATATCAAATGAATCCTTTAGACTAAATACAACTGCTACTGAGGCTCGGAGGCTTTCTCGTATCATGTTTCACGATCCTTCTTTTTTTTCCCCCGTTTTAATGAGGAAAAAAAAGAAGCCGTCCAGTGAGTGGGCGGCGTTTCCTTCAACCGGACCACTAGCAACTTCGCATGAAAAATACAACCATTACTGATTTTACTCTCTTTCTTCGCGCTCAAAGCCGTAGTCACTAGGCTTTATCGTCTGCTTGGGACGCGGGATGCGCAAGACTTATCTAGAATGATCGCAGCAAAGCGCAAATGCCTCCATATTGTTCCAGATGGTTGTCGCTGCTTTGGCGCCTTATGCTCTATACGGTTCCTTGTCAGCTTTAAATTGAGCGTGGCCAATAGCGGCAGGCATTCCGTTCGACGATCGCCGATCACTTTTGTTTCTATCGTTGCCGCAGAGTTAATCTTTCTTTTTGCTCGCGAGTCAGCCCAATAAAGCAAGCCTCGCGAAAAGAAGCCTTTTAGCTGTCTTTCTGACTGCCGGAATCCGTTCGCCTCTACGTGATAATCCAGCTTCAATGGCCAGACCACGTATACTCTGCATTTACAGTGTCTGCGCGTTTGTTTAGTATGATGATTGGCACCGTAACGAAGCCGGCAAGCACAAAGATCCCTCTCCGCCCCTTGCGAAGTGCCCGGTCACGCAGTTCCTTTCTGGCTTCCGACTCACCCTCGCAGTGAGCGTAGCCATGCCGGAAACCGCACAAGCCTACGCTCGAACCGGACTAAAAAGAAAGAAAACTGTGCACTAGCGCACTCCGTTTTTTGCTCTTTTCTGTTGCGAGCGTACCACGCGATAGCGCAGCATGGACTCGTGGCCAAGCAGTCGCGCGCTTTTCATAACATGTACAGGTGCGGACAGAAGTAAACGGAGCGCATCGCACAATAAGGGGCTTTAGATAGAACTAGAAAGAACTAAAGCGGAGGGACTTTAGAAGCAAGTGCGTGTCAGCGCCGCCTAGCTGAGCCGGGCGAAAGCTCAAAATCGCCATGCGCACGTGCACGGCGAGACGCTCTCATTGCTCCGCTTCTTCGCCGTCGGCCAGCGTCTATGTCATGCTGATGATGATCATGATTGGGTGGGCGCGCACTGTGTAGCGAGCGGGCATTTTGGAATACACAGACCGGTACCTTGATAAGGTAGTTCCCGCGGGGACGGCTATACCATTAAGCCGCTTCGTCCCAGGCAGCTGGAAGCGCGTTTACGCTGCAAATAACCCGCGTGTTTCTAACTTTTGTTGCCTCCGAAACTCATCTGCGCTCGAAACACTTTGCGTACTGGCGCAGTTTGGTGTTAATTTACTATAGTTATCACTGATGATTCGCCTCGCCCCTGCGAGGCGCCTACGCAGGACCAATGCGCGCATACTGTCTGTATTTCGGGAAGCACGCTGACTGTGTACTGCCCCGACTCTTATCAGCTTAGCTTATCGCCACCGAGGCAGCGCGCTGCCTATCACCCTGTCATGTGCGGAGCAAAGCTCGGGTAATCACCTTGAGTGCCCCTTAGGATCTTAGGTTGACTACAAGCAACCACTGTGCATTTCCTGGCGTGAATGCCGCGGCAGCTATTCGTCACTGTTGCGTGCTGCACCTGCGAAATTCGGCGTACACATACCCGTATACGCCCACTAATCAGAGAAGAAGCCACGACAGACACAATCCAGCAATCTTAACTCCTCTGTGCGAGCTATATTACTTCACTGCTCCCGGTTACATTTAGATGTCGGTCTGTGTTACAATATGCGCGTTGCAACCCAGCAGCAGCCTCCAGCACCTTTGGGGAGCAGTCACTATCCTTGCGACGATGTATCGCGCTACAAAAAGCGCAAGGGTCGGCAGTTTCCTCTCATTTTAAGCCTAGCAACTAGATACAGTTGGAGTGCAGCAGCTGTGTGCTGCAGTACAGACACACAGGGCGCATGCATTGCCGCTGCATCGGTGACTCGTAGGAGCAAGGCGAAAATCAGCGGTAACTATAATAAACGACCCCGAAACGGCGATGGTAGATTCAGTATTGAGCACGTTTGGTCGATAGCGAGACGCAATTGAGTCCCAGAAGACTCTAAACTTCGAAGCACGCGGGCTAATTGCGCTGGAAACGCGCTTACAGCTGTCTAAGATGAAGCAGCATAAGGTAGCGCCGGCACCGCGTGCTCTGCGCCATCATGGCAGCGGTTTGTGCTTTCCGAAATGCCCGCTCGCTACTATGGGCGCAGCTATCCGACCACAATCATTATTAGCGCGACACTGACGCCTGCCCAATGGAAGGCAAGCGGAGCAGTGTGACGGTTACGCTGGCTGAGGGCGTGTATGTACAGGGTCCGTCAAAAGTTCCAAGGCCAAGGGGTTTGCTTTTGAGCAGCATAGTCGGGCTGTTGAGAAACCCTCGAAGCTCAAAATATCTGTAGAGAATAGAAGAAGGATCGTTCTACCATCTGAAAACCTCGATAACTCTATTGGAATCTTAAGTGCCAGGATATACCGATGAAAAGCGGACCATGTGGCCTGGGAACTTTTGACGGACCCTGTACATCTGAGCACCGGACGGGGTGTTTCGGTGGGCAATTTTTACAGCAAAATGACTTCCGCCTCTCCACTGCGCAGATATGTAAGATGCACGGAGGCCATCCTTTCCTGGAATATTTTCTCTTCGACAATGCCACAAAGAGTGACTTCACATTCAACAAGACGGACCGCTGGTTATTCACCCACGACGGTCTCTCAGGGTTTCGAGCAAAGGTAGGAGTTAGCTTCCCATAAGCTAGGACTCTCCGTCCGCAACAATGCCGAGAGAGCTGCAACATCTCTACGACTGCTGCACAAGGCAGCATTCATCCATTGGCAGCAGTTTCATATGCATTAGTTCTCATCTACCCCGGAACCACACGTTTATAGTGTGATGTCTTCAAGATTCTTCTACTGTCAAGGCACATGACACCTGAAATTCAATGATGAATTCCACCGGCAGGGCATATGGCACCTACAATTCATCAAGTGCGATCATTTATTCAAAACGCTTCGCCAATCCACACGCACATGCCCATCAAAAGAGTAAGGTGCAAAATATAGAAAAATAGCTTCGCAAACTTTATCGCTCTTTCTATAAAGGGCTCTACGCACACAGATTTGAACATAATTTCAGGCTCACTTTCATCCTGCGTTCTCGCAGACCCAAGCTGGCGGCTTTATCACGTGAATGGTCACCTTTGGCCTCAGTTAGTAAAAAATAAAATTGGCAGTCCGAATTTGGCATATGCAGTAACTGTCTCAGTCTAAGTGAGCACCTCAACCGCCTGGTGAAACAAGGTAGAGAGAAGGAGGCGTCGTAGGGGTGGCCTCCTGGTCAACTGAAGTCACTGGAACTCTGAAAGTACCGCAATCAGCGGGCAGCGCAGGGGCAAAATTGGGCTGCTGTTATCGCGTCGTTTACTAGGCGAAGAAAGTCTCTCTTGCGGCCGCCGTCATCATCGTTTGAGCGCTAAGAATGACCAATAAAAGTATTCATGATTTAGAGCTTAGATGAGATGAGTGTTTGCGAAAGTCTTCAATGCCTCGTACGACAGCTGCGCAGCCTCTCGTTTTCTCGAGTCCCCGGGTGTGCACGCACAGCGCAAGAAGCAGGCTTGCCCTAACGCTTTCGTGAGAGGCAGACTAATGCATGTTTTTCGGACCAGGTTAATTTTAAAGCGGGCAGGCTGCGTTCATGCGAGCAGGATGTAACAAAACGTTTAGTAAACCGGTTCACGTTAAGTGTGATGCCGCCTTGTTCTTTGCTCCGCATGGTCAGTTGCCGGTCTGAGGCTTGTGGCGGTAGTTGGGCGACCCCGAGGTCGACGCGCGGGCCAACGTTCTAACCGTGCGGCCAGGTGGCACCCCGATAATATCCCTTCGCGACTGCTGTCGGGGATTATGGTGAGCGATGCAGCCTGTCGGCAAAAGAAACGCTAAGTCGAGGAGAGCATCTGGGGATGACGTGTGCGGACGCTTTGTGGCCGTATTCCGACAAAGGCGCAATGCAAAAATGCCCATGTGCAGTGCGATATAAGTAGGCGTTCCGTAATCCCAGGTGGTCTAAATTGACCTAAAATCCTCCACTTCGGCGCCATTCATAGTTAAAAAAACGTGTCGCTTCAGGACGTCAAGCTTGAAAATTTACTTTTTTATTTAAGCCTCTTTAGCCAATATCGATGACCAGCAGGGAAAAGGAAATCTTGTAAAACTACATCTCCGAAAACATCTAAAGCTGTCACATGGACGCACACACACGCACGCACACAAACAAGCACTGGCAGAGGTGCACACAGACACGCGCGCACACAGACACGTGCACGCGTGCGCACAAACACAGACACACACTCGCACGTACAGAGACACACACGCGTGCGCACACACACAGACACACACGCATGCGCACACACACAGACACACACGCATGCGCACACAGACACACAAGCGTGCGCACACACGGACATGCACACAGACACGCGCGCGCGTGCGCGCACACACACACACACACTCGCACGTACAGATACACACACGCGTGCACACAGACACACTCACGCGCGCGTGCACACAGACACATACACACACGCATGCGCACACAGACACACAAACACACATGCGCACACGCACTCGTGTGCACACAAACACACAGACGCGCACACAGACACACACAAAGGAACACACACCTCGACACAGACTGCCGCGCACACAGGTACACATACGAGCTCGCGTGCGCACACACACAGACACACACTCGTGCGCATGCAGCCATACACACGCGCACACGTGCGCACACGCACACAGACACACACTCGCGCGCACAGAGAAACACACGCGTGCACACAGACCCACACACTCACGCGCACGCGTGCGCACACACACAGACACACTCTCGCGTGCACACAGACACGCCCACGCGTGCACACAGACACGCACAGAGACACACACTCACGCGCACGCTCGCATACACAGACACACACGCATGCGCACACCGACACACACTCGCGTGCACACAAACACGCGCTAAAGCACACACTCGCGTCCACACAGACACGCACACACACACGCACACTCGCGCGCACACAGGCACACTCACGCGCCGGCGTGCCCACACACACAGACACACACTCGTGCGCGCACAGACACACACACGCGTACGAATGCGCACACACACGGACACAAACTCGCCTCCACACAGACTCGCCTCCACACAGACTCGCCTCCACAGAGACACGCACGAACACTCTCGCGCGCACGCAGACACACACAGGCGCACGCGTGCGCACACACAGACACGGACAGACACGCGTTCGCACACAGACACACACACGCGTTCGCACAGACACACACGCGTGCGCACAAACACAAACAGACGCGCACACAGACACACACAGACACATACTAGCGCGCGAACAGGCGCACGCGTGCGCACACACACAGACACATACTCGTGCGGCCTAAGACACACGCGAGCAAGCGTGCGCACTCAAACAGACATGCACACAGACACACACATGCGTACGCACACACACGCGCGCACGCGTGACCACACACATAGACACACAGTCTTGCGCACACAGACACACACACGCGTACGCGTGCGAACACACACGGACACAGACTCGCGTCCACACAGACACACACACGCACACTCGCGCGCACACAGACATACACAGGCGCACGCGTGCGCACACACACGAGACCCACTCACGCACACTCAGACGCACACACGCGCACGCGTGCGCACACACAGACACGGACACAGTCACACACGCGTTCGCACACAGGCGCACACACGCGTGCGCACAAACACAGACACGCACACAGAGACACACTAGCGCGCAAACAGGCACACACGCGCACGCATGTGCACACACACAGACACACACTCGTGCGCACACAAGCATACACGCGCACAAGCGTGCGCACACACAGAGATATATATGCACACAGACACACACACGATACACACTCACGCGCACAAAGTACACACACGCATGCGTGGGCACACAAACACACACACTCGTGTGCACAAAAACACAAACAGGCACGCACACAGCTACACACTCGCGCGTACGCAGACCCACACGCGCCCTCGTGCGCACGCACACACACACACTCGTGCGCATACTCAGACACGCATAAAGACACAGTCGCGTCCACAGAGACAAACACAGACACACACAAAGGCACACACCCGCGCACGCGTGCGCCCCGACAAAGACACGCACTCGCGCGCACAAAAAGACACGCGCACGCTTGCAGCACACACACCCACTCGCGCGCGCACACAGGCGCGGACAGACACACATCCGCGTACCAAAGACACACAGCCGCCTGCGCACATTTAAAGTCTTGACACTTTGTATGGCATTGTTTAATACAATAATATGCCCTGGCTGTGACCATCTTCAGTTGTTCCCTGCAGCGAGTTGTGTATGAGTATGTATTTTTATGGAGATCTGATCATTCATAAAGAAACTTGAATTGTCTTTTCCTTCCTGTTTTAAGGCCAGACTTAGCTGATAATTATAAAAATCAAAGGCGCGTATTATATTGCATTGCAGAAATAAGTGTCAACTAAGGGAATTTTGCGTGAAAATAAAAACCTCTCGAAAAAGCTTTTCAGTGCGTAAGCATTACTTACCTCATGTATGGTACGCCCAAAATGTAACGCAAGTAAGTTGGGAGGAGCGCCGCTTAACCGCTGCGCCAATGCGCTGGTAGTGGTGTGATCAATTCACTCTGCATAAATGGGCATGAACCTACGGAGCTCCCAATGGTGTGCAGTTTGGTTTCCAACGCGCATTATGTTACACAAATGCACGCAACACCACAGAAATAATCAGCCACAAACACACAAATGGAAACAGCAGTAGTGCACAATGTTTTCGCATTCATAACACGTAAGCAGTCTTGAGATGCCTCCGGTTGGGTTTTTGCAGTATATATGTAATCCTTCGAGATGTTTGCATACTGTATTCCCCCACATCAAGAGCGAGTATTATAATGAAGAGAAAAATATGGTGTTGTAAGAAACCCTACTTTTGAAGGGTAATATGAACCTTAACTGAGCGCACGTATGGGTTGCACTGCGCTGCGCATGCGCTTTAGATCCCTGTAAGAAATCCACAAATCACGACGCTGCTGGCCGCGCCCAATGTGGATATATGGCTGCGTCCAAACAGGGAAATGTGACAAGGTCTATAGATCTGTCTCTTGCCATCATTCAAACAACCAGAGACAAGTTGCCTGAAATCGATTCCATGTGCGTATCCCAAATTATACTTTGTGTAAATGTAACTCCAGATATTTTAACACTACTTATTTCTATGCCCTCGCTTTCAGGAAGTATGATGACACTGCTGTGCATTTGCTTAGATTTCGGCCTAAAATTATGGATTTTATGTTTACATTTATTTGTAGATTGTTTACTGTTGATTCTCAGGTTGCGGCGATCAAACAAATGTACAGTCTTTGTCAAAAGTAACAAGGCTGCATGGTTTGCTTCTCCTTCGTATAACAGAGCCCTCACTGTTTACCTAAAGGTCAAAAAGTCTTTGAAGGTGAGAACAGGGGTTCTTCTTACCATACGGAGATTTAGAGCTTGAGGGCAAGCATAATAGCTTTAATATGCGACTGAGAAGGAAAACCTGCAGCCTGGTTACTTTTAACAAAGGCTGTACTAGCATCAAGAGCGCACATTATGCACTTCGCATCTTTATAGACGATAACTGTCACTTATGCACACCAGCAAGAGTAAACTTGATGAGATAAAAAATTAATGGATTAGGTGGCTAGAGACCTTAAAAGTAGTTTAAAATATGGAGTGTCCGCACATTAGAAATTAATGTTTTTGCAGTTCCCTTTTTAGCCTCTGCAGACACGTGCTTCAATATTCGGTTATTATATTTCAGTATTTATTCACTGAATATTTTTGATAATCGCGTAGTTTTGTTTTTAAATTGCTGCAACAGGGATTTTTAAGATTGTATTTTTATTTTTACTTTTGTTTACGGAATACTTTATAGGCACTGTTCAATCCTTGGATTAACAGTTGAGTTCTTGCGATTTCGTTTGTTTTCACTATTCTCAACTTGTTCCTTTTGTCCGGTACTATGTCCCAAACCTGCCACAGCCTCACCTGAGCTTAGCATTGTGTTGTAAATAAAGTAAAAATAAAAACTTCAGCTATTTATTTTTTGTTTATTTCATATACTGTATATGTACTCGTGTAAGGGCCGCACTTTTTTCCCGCACATCGAGGAGGTGCGGCTCCTACATAAGTCAGGCTTATATCTATCAGCGGAAACTTCGCCCTGTTGCTGTGACTGTCATAAAAAATAACGTCAACACTGCTAAATGACCACACATACTTTAGCCAAAGAAATTCCTCGTCGCTTTCGCTCTGAGAGAAGAGTTCGTCTCATGGGCGCCTTCCCATAGGTGGTATTCCTCGGTGTGGTCTCATTTGGTTTTATATTCTAGTCGTCTTGAAGCTTTTCTCAATGGTGTCATGCGATGCGCTTAAAAACCGTGAACAAACTTGCTGCAGCGAAGCTGTCTTCAACCGCCCGGTAGCAATCTTCTCGTGAACGTCCGCTGCCATCCAGTAGGAGTAACGCCGGAATTCAGATTTAAATGGCTTATCGACAGAAACATCCAGCGGCTGCATGATGCTTGTCATTGATCCAGGAATAACAGCTAAAGTTATTCGAGTTTCAGCCAGCAGGGCCAGGACACAGTCTGTCAGATCGCCTCAAAAACTGTCGAGGACGTGCAAAGCCCTCCGTTGCAAGAGGCCGCCCGGTCGGTTCGCACGCACCGTTCTTGCACACTCCAAAACGATTTCATCGCACATGCAACCTTTTTCGTGGACACTAACAGTGATGCCATCTGGAAACTTTTCTTTTATTTACTTTATTGATTTATTTTAACATACTGTGAGTCCCACTCGGACTGTTAACAGGAGTGGATTTATAAGCTAGAAGGTACAAATTAACAAACAATAATACAACACAAGGGCCAACAATCAGGTTTAAAAAGACAAGATGTTAGAGCACTCATAAGCGGCCACACCAAGTGCGACATATTAGTCTGGAGATAGTCGGAAACTGTGGTCTTGAAAGCATGCGCTCAAACACATCTCAACACATCCCTGGACAGTGCATGTGCGAAAGGTAACTAACATGGCGATGCAGAAATTCTTCTTTATCAAGAGAGTTCTGAGACAAGCGACTACTGAAACCAAACGCCTTGCTTACGTCACACTTATCAGACCTACCTTAGAATATGCAAATATTATATGGTTCCCACACACAAAAGACAATATCTACTCACTGGAAATGGTCCAAAGAAAAGCTGCAGGTTTTTTATTTAACCGCTACGGTCGTTTTGATTCAGCCACAGAGCTTTTACAGCGCGCTGGTCTTCATACTGTGACAAGTAGAGCAAACAGAGTACACTATGGGGCCAGTTGGTCATACATAATCTGAACGAACAAACGTAGCGTTTAAACAGGACACAGAAAGATGAGGACAGGACGGGGCTACAACTTACCACTGAATGAAATCGATAAACGAAAGAAATCGATCAAGAAAGAAACTTTCTTAGACGGACTTAATGTTTGTAAACAGCATTCACGACCGGTGGCTATTCCACGCCTTTTCGTATCTTTTTCTTTTACCGGATTTTTCTAGATTATCACATTTTTGTCATTCTTTCAAGTTTGCGCATGCGTGTCTTTGCTCGAGAAGGGATGTGTCTTTCGTTTATCGATATCATTCAGTTGTAAGTTGTAGCCCCGTCCTGTCCTCATCTTTCTGTGTCCTGTTTAAACGCTACGTTTGTTCGTTCAGATTAAGTAGAGCAAAACTGCAGCGTTTGAAATTTCTCTACCTTCTTCTTCACAACTAGTTCCAACTAAATTTTTCATACTTTCTAGATCTAAGACATACGCGCCAAACCAGATACATTCACTCAAATATGATACAGGAATTTTCTTGCAATAACAACTCGTTCTGGTATTCTTATTTTCCGATGTCCGTACGCGAATGGAACGCTTTGCAACCATATATTACCGCGCAGCCAACATTGAAAAAATTTGTTGCGCTCGCTGAAAAGGCAGTTCTTTCTTATACGCATTGTTGACCCTGTTTCATCATGTATATTTGTATTCTATTTTTTTTCTCCTTTTTTTCTCTTTTTTTCATCCCACTCCTTTAATGACCCCTCTGGGGTTGGCAGTATTCCAAAAAAAATAAAAATTAAAATAAAACACTCCTTCATACAGTAATACACTGCGTACACATCCCGCCGCGGTGGCTCAGTGGTAAGGCGCTCGTCTACCGAGCAGGAGTACCCGGGTTCGAACCCGACCGCGGCGGCCGCGTTTCGATGGAGGCGAAACGCAAAAGGCGCCCGTGTGCTGTGCGATGTCAGTGCCCGTTAAAGATCCCCAGGTGGTCGAAATTATTCCGGAGACCTCCACTACGGCACCTCTCTCTCTCTTTCTTATTTCACTCCAACCTTCCTCCCTTCCCTTACGGCGCGCTTCAGGTGTCCGCCGAGATATGTCAGACAGGTACAGCGCCATTTCCTTTCCTCAAAAACCAATTTACCAATTTACCATCGAGTGAGCAACAACACAAAACAAATTCACACTGAACATGATCATCAGGTCTGGCTTGTTGACAGGGCCAATGAGCCTACGAGCTTAACGAACTTTTCTAAGGAATCCTGCGAACTTATAGATTTATCTAGGGCATTCCATTCTTTTCAAGCTCGGGGGAAGAAGGAAAAGTAATATGTGTTGTTAGCATAAGAGTATTCATTATTCGTAAATTCTTGCTTATGACGTATTTCTCTAGAACGGTTAAAACTAATTTAAGTAGCAGGATTCATGCTGAATACGTTATGAATTAATTCGTATAAAAACTTCAGTCTGTGCAATGGGACGCGGCTTGATAAGGTGTCTAGGCTGGCGCAGGAAAACAGCTAAGCGCAATAAGGGAAACTAAGTTTTGTTTTCTTATTTGTGACGGACATTACTACCGTTTTTTTTTTCATATTGATCATCATTTGCCATTTGTTGCACCACTGCACGACGTTGCTTAAAGCTGTGTTTAACCTTACTTGATGTGCTTGTGTGTTTATTTTTTGTACAGCACGCAATCATCCGAGAAAAGACGCACCTTCACATCCACATGATATGTTATGTCGTTTGTCTATAAAATTAATAAAAATGGTGCTAGCACAGAGCCTTGCGGCAGGCCTGAAATGACCGGAACGATATCAGAGGCATGTTCAATGTACTACACATATTGTCGGCATTCCGATTAGTAGCTGGCTATCCACCGCGTAACAGGAACATCGCCAAGAATCTTGTTTAGTTTGAAATTAAGTTTAGTATGTGGCACACGATCAAAAGCCTTCGAGTAATCGAGGAAAATTATATCAGTTTGAGTTTGATCATTGATTCCCTGTGCGAGGTCATAAAAAAATTTCTGCTAGTTAGGTAACAGTGGACAACCCTGCTCTGAAGCCATGCTGGTTATGATGATTGATGTTGTTAATCTTAGTGTGTTCTTTAAAAAATTTTATAACTTATGCTCAAGAATTTTGTAACAGGTACATGTAACGGATATAGGACGGTAATTCGACGGGGACGTTACGTCGCCTGATTCGTGAATGGGGACTATTTTTGCTATTTTTCATTCAGCTGCAGAGAGCTGTCCAGAAGTGACTTAGAAAATGCAAGGTAGATATACTGACTAATTGCTTCGGCATAGCGCCTAAAAAAGGAATTCCATCAGGACCACAATTCTTTTTCATCAAGGTTCAACAACAGAGACCCGCATACGGTGGCAGCTTTATGCCATCGGCAGTGATACACAGCATCACCGCGCATCAGTATTACGCACAGAGATGCTTTTTGCGCCTTTAAAGTAAGCTGTGCTATTTTCTGGTGCATCGAACCAGACCGGCGTCTGATGCGCGTTCCCTATTTGAGACAGGTCACAGCCGTGCTTCCTTCGAAGGCTGTTAACGAAACGGTGGAACTTCAGGAGTTCGTCTTCATATTCATTGGGCAGTTTTTGGCGCAGTGTCGTTCTGTGCCGTTCTGAACCTCTTCTATATAGCTAGTGAAGCTTTCGCCGACCCGCTGCGACCGTTCACGCAAGCACTGTTCGGCGAGGGGTTGTCTGACAGCCGGCGACCAAATATTTCGGAGAACTTCGTTTTAAAGGCCGAGCAGGTTGCAACGTACCTTTCATCGTTGCAATACCATAAGTTGGCAACGCCGGCAAGATAAAACATGACATTGTTCAGCTTAGCCTCGTCATCCCATTTGTTATAGAGGCTCACCCATTCGTAAGTTGCGAGCCAATCTTCCACGTCATGTTCGTCTGTTCCGCTGAAGATATCCGGATGCCGCTGGCGAAGGGAGCCGGCACAGATGACAGTCGGCGGGCCTGCTTGCATCGCTTCATGGTGGATGTCCACAGGCATCGCAGGTGTCGGAAGAGTGCGGCTACGGAGCTCCAGAGCCGATATCGTTACCTGGCGACTCCACCAGACGTAAGGCGGGGGTTTATTGAAGGCACTGGGACCTCAGGAGCAAGGCGGCAACAGTTCGTGGTCAGCCAAGGCCAGGACACAGCACGCTTAGCGATGGCAATTCCGCCGCTAAAAAGAACGGTCGCTTTCGTCTTTACAGTAATTTTTTACTGAAGAGTAGCTAATCAAAGGTGGCGGCGTAAATAGGCCAGGATACGGTTAGCTTCATTTGCAAGTTCCGTTAATTGACTGGTCCATGAAAAGTAGGCCGATAGACTAATTTCTAAGTATCTCTAAGAAGTTGCGGAGCTGAGGTCAGAGCCAGAAAGTGTGTATTTCCGGTTTAGATAGGAATTTCTGCGACGGAAAGTAACAAGGGATGATTTCTTAATCCCTTGACGGTTGGTTAAAAAGTCTCGTATCCAATTAATGACTAAGTGATTGAGGGAAAGACAGGAAAGTTTTTGAAATAGATGTTCGTGGGGTACTTTATAGTATGCTTTTTCGAAATCCAGAAAAAAGGCTTCAAGCGGGGTTTTTGTGTCATGGTTAGCGCTTATATAATTTACAAAGAGGGCTGGCTGAGTGTCCCAATAGAGTCTCCTGCGCAAACCATGCCGGTTGGGATAAAGGTCAAAGAGAAGAAATTTTACAGTGTGAGAGTAAGTTACGTGTTCCATTAACTTGTAACAAACACGTGAGGGATATGGGGCGGTGGTTATTAGCAGAAAACGGGTTGCCTTTTTTTTTGGAACTGGAATGACCTTTCCCACTTTCCAGTCTCTAGGAAGAACACCAGGTGAGATGGACAGCCGAAAAATGTGCCATAGAACAACGCTCGTTTTATGCTTAGTAATCTTCATATTTCGGAATTGATACGTCTGTACTAGAGGAGCGAGTTAACATCAGTGAATCAATTAGTTTTGCAATGCCGCTAGCGTTAAACGTCATTTCAGGCAAAGGTGTCTGTGGGAGGGTGGAAAGACAGGTAGCTGATTTTCTGGCGTTGACGTAAATACTGAACAAGAAGTAGTTAAAGACATTCGGAATTTCTTGTTCGGAGATAGGACTGGCGTGGTCGTCACGTGACGATCAAGTTTAATAGTCTTCCAGAACTGCCTAGGGAACAGGACGGACGTATATGTAAAATCGATGCCAAAAATGAACGTTTAGTTTTCTTTGCCAGGGATTCCAAATTCCTTTCTGTGCTGCGATATTTTTCCCTTGCATATGGTGTATTAACGCTCTTAGCAGTCCGGAACTGTTGTTTTTCTTGTTAACACGTTTTAATGTTAAGTTGAACCATGGTGAATGGAATCGCTCGGTGTGATGCTGGGAATGCAAGTTTGTATTGGGGCTATGCATGTTATTTTTGAATAGAATCCAGTTTGTTTCAATATCTAATTGTGAAAAGCCAGGCAGAAGCGTGTCACAAAAATTATATAGGTTATAGCGTTGTAGTTGCGTTTGCCATCGAAAGTTATTTTCCTCTTTCTCTTACTTCATCTTATTAGGCGAAAATTAAATGAAGCGTGGATAACAATATGGTCACTTGGCTCTGACAGGCGGGCTAGCGATGAAAGCCAATGCAGGTGTGACGTGAACAACAAATCAAGGATATTAGACGAATGATCAGTCTGTCTAGTTGGTTCAGAAAGAAGCTGTGACAATCCTAGCGTTAGGCATGAATTTATAACGTCGTTTTCGGTGTTGTGTTTCGATAACGTTGGTTACAATCAGACCATATTATTCTGTGAAGGTTAAAAATCGCCCTCTAGTACAATAGGACTATTCTACATAGTCCTGTATATTGACTCTGCGGGAGTGGCTCGAGTAGGAAGTCACCCTGACAGAGCTCGACCCAAATGCATATAGGTGAACTTGATAGGAGCGAGCTGTACCATCTACGCGAGAAGGAGCTGCGAAAGGCGTCAAAAGAACAGGCGACGTACGTCAATGAGAGACAGAAGAAAAGGTTTTGATGCGATTGGCCTCATATTTTCTAAGAATATAACTGCGTAATACGAACAGTTTGTTTGCCACCAGGCGGATATGGGCCCTGCAGTTCGAACGGAAAACCAACAGTACTCCGAGCGGGCATGGGCACCGACGGCAATAACGATAAAGCTTCTAGAGCGAGCTCCAAACAATGACACGGATTAGAGCCACTAATTTAAATTAGTATAGAAGCCGGTGCTTGTGTTCAATAGAATAAGTGCACAAAGCACTTGCGACGAAGTATCTCCTTTCACTCGAAATGATCAGTGTCAATGCCTGTTCGAGCATACGGAAGAGCAAAAGGTTGCAGTAAAATTAGGAGTCACTTTGGCGACTAAAGTGGTGCAAGGCGAAAGCCTTAGTACAGCATTCTGTCACGAATGTGGTTGTGAATGATGATTCAAGTGCTGCCAGCGAATGACGCGTCCATTGGCTGTCTGCGTGTGTTACTGATGTCTGGTTAACATGTTAAGCTTCGCCTGTAAGAGTGGAACGCGACAGCGTCTTGCAACGCTGCCAGGAAGTCCACAGAACGCCATCGCCAATTCGGCTGTACGCCTTGCTGGACGGTAAATTTATTTTTTGAGGAAAGGAAATGTATCTATCTCGCATATCTGGGTGGACACCTGCACCTCGCCGTAAGGGAAAGGGGGAAGATGGGAGTGAACGAAGACGCCGTATTAGCTAGACGCGTCTTTGTTCATTCCAAACCATTCAGCTGGCATTACGGAGTGGCTAGCGTGCTCGTATCGCACTCCGGAGACCCTGGTTCGATTCCCCAACTCGACCAATTTCGTTCTCGGTTTTATTGATTTATGCGGTCTAACTAGAAAGGTTAATTAGGCTATTTCATATTTATATTATTGCATTTCTATCCATCGTGTTCTGTCATTCACCTGTCAATTGTTGGAACTGTCTAGGATGTTCGACACAACGTATATGAAACCAGCAACGTCGAACTGAGTGGGGAAGTGCGTGGTGGTGGAGCGAACGCGGTTTCGTACTTATCTGTTTTTTTCAGCAGCGTCTTCTTCCGCGGACGCTGTTGTCGCTGCGGCGCGCGTCTTTCTTTTCTTTTCCTCTTTCTTCTCACCTCTTCATTCTCCTCTATCTTAATTAGGCTAATTGATTAATTAAGCAATTAACTAAACTCAGTCCAACTTAGTTGGAGCATCACTATACGATCCCTTTGATTGGTTGCATGGTTACTAGCCAAAGTACAATTGGCCCCATTTGAAATTCGCGCACTGTGACGTCACGAGCATTTCGACCAATTGAAAAGCGTGACATTTTCTGTCGACAGCTCCTGCTTACAACGATGAGGCATTAAAGGCTTCCGCCTTAAAAACATCGGATTTCATCGCGCGTTGAAGCCCGCATAGAAATTTCGTTGGATTATAGTAAGGAAACATTACCTCGCGGAGAACTATGTGCGACAAATAAAGAACCGCATTAATATTCAATGACACATCAAGATACTGAGAATGTTCATCCGAGGAACGCAAACGTCATTAGACACCAATCTCCAAAATAGGAATGCCTCGCCCGCTAGCCTCCCTCCCATCCTCCTCTATAAGAAGAAACACACGTGCTTCACACCCCCTCATAAGTGAACGAGATTGGTTGGTTGGTTTATGGGGTTTAACGTCCCAAAGCGACTAAGGCTATGAGAGACGCCGTAGTGGAGGGCTCCGGAAATTTCGACCACCTGGGGTTCTTTAACGTGCACTGACATCGCACAGTACACGGGCCTCTGGAATTTCTCCTCCAAAGAAATTCAACCGCCGCGGCCGGGATCGAACCCGCGTCTTCCGGGTCAGCAGCCGAGCACTATAACCGCTGAGCCACCGCGGCGGCTTTGAACGAGATTGGAAGAGGAAAGAAGATGAAGGGCTGTGGTGGCCCTTACCCCTTCGGTTGCGTGCCGATGGGGCTCTCAGAAAGATGCAGTGCTCAGCACATGTCGCAAGTGCTTCACGCCGACCGCTGAGGTGGATCTTCGCCAGTTTCTGTAGACTTGCCCAGGAACGCAGGACTCTAGAAGAAGACGAGTGCTGGAAGTTGGACATAAGGCTGCAAGGAAGGAACCCCTGTATCTGTGGCTAACAGAACGCTAAGAGCCAGAGGTTTCCTAAAGAGAATATTCAGCAGGAACTACTCTAGCTTTTCGACAGCGCCTTCTTATGTCACACGGCAAGCCTTTGAAGTAAAAAAAACATACTCAGTCACACGGTTCGAAGAAACGCGATCGAAATGTATTAGAACGCCGCTCGCCACTACATTCATTCACAAAAGCAGCCTAAGAGACCTCAAGGTTATTTCACGGCTGGGCTATCTGAAGGAACATTCTTCCTATCACAATGAGAAGGCACGAGAGTTGGCATGCATCTTGAAACCGATGGCGTCCCTGGGAGAAGGAATAAAAAAGATGATTTGGTTCCGGCCATTACGAGTGGGGGAACTAAAAAATTGATGTGGTAAGTTCCACTCGCTCGTTAAAAATATAAACTCTCCATCATGATATCTAGAATAGCTGAAATATTCCTCAGACCACAGGTATCATAGCCAATTTTCAGGAATTTAAAAATTTGTCTACCTACAAAATTAATCCTGCAATAGGCAGAAACTTGGCCTAGTTTCGAGGTATATGTGTTATGTTGGGTTTAATGGCATATAGGCAGCTAAGACCATGATGGGCCAAGCACACTGGTATAGAAAGGTTGCTATAGAATATTATAAAAATGTGAAAAGTTATCGGTGGTGTAAATGGCCTGAGCGATAGTCTTACTACCTAGTGATGCCAAAGCAAAGACATTTTAAAAATGGCCACTAGTAAAAGCTTTCAATAAACACGGCTAAGCTATGCAACCTTCTTTGGCTGCGAAAGGATGTCGAGGCTCCCACCAAATTGAATAAAGACCTCAGCCTTCTTCTCTAGAATAAGAAAAGTAGCGGAGGTGTGGTCAAAAAAGTATTTTTATAAATTACTATATACTATCACATCTACAATTTGTTTAAAACACCCGCTCTCTTTAAAAACTTAAAAGCATGTGAAAATTCAAATGCATCTTCACCTAAGAGCAATAATGGAAGTGTTATATGTTAATTGTAAAAAACTGCAAAATGCTTTGTTTCGAGGTGTAGGGACACCAAAGTTAGGATATTAGTTTGGATCCATAAAGCTGGCGTCACTGTGTTAAATGCATTGAAGGAACTAGAAAGAGAGCTGTATGCCTAGGCCCGGAAACCGTTTCGCTTTTCATCCTCTAGGTGCCACAGGTTGCTTCCATGTGTTGTGTTTTTGTTTATTATCAAGGATGAAATAAGTTATCTTCCTGAACAAGATGTGCATGCTCGAACGCAGCATTGGCCCAATGTTTAGGGGAATCCCCCAAGGTGGAGTAGATTTGTAATAAGGGAGTAATTACTCATTGACATCCACCCGAGCGCAGCCACACGGCTACAAAGGAAAGCTCTACAGCTTTCTCAGAAACTTCGTATTTAAAAAAAAGTCAATGAGTCAATCGCAATGAGTAATTACTCTCTTATTGAATGCAGCATATGCTGAAAACCAAGCTCAGAGAATCAATCCTTGAGCGTTACTCAGTTTTAGTTTTCTATAATGCATCTTGAATGTATTAGCCAAGTAGTGGATCTCGTCCATAGGCTGCCGCAGCAAAGGTAAAAACATGGAATCATGGAAGGAAATGTGTGTTTCGTGAATTGAAAACTCTCGGCATATACCGCATGTAATGCGCACCACGGAGTATCTTGCCACTAGGGGCTCCGCGCGAAGTTTCCCCGCGGATCCGTGAGTTCGGTTCTCATCCGTGTTTTAATTCTGGCTGCGGACAGTTTCTTGCGTAGAAGTACACTCTTGTTAACCTGGGGCTGATTAGAATGGCGGCAAACCTTATAGGTGCTCGAAGGACGCATCGGACGCATTGTGAAAGCAAGCTACATGCAAGTACCGTCGCGAAGAGTATTTATTTGCTAGTGCTCTACTGTTAAAGTTTTGTCCCCAGCCGTCTTTTTCTATTTTGAAGGGCTGCTGAGTACAAATCGAAATTGTCCCGAATCAATAGATTACCCTGTTCAAATGATCACGACGCTGTTCTGACTGAAAACGTTGTTTTTATAAGCTAGAAAGGAACAAAGCCATGTAAAATAAATATCGCTCACAGCGCCCCCTTTCTCACAAAGCAAACTGCGCTAAAACCTAAACCGGTTTTGGCGCTGATGTTGGAGGCCAGGCTACATCGCTATTCACTTCCAGACAGTGTTAATGTTGCCGTTCTGCGTCTTGATGTCAACAATTTGAATCCAGCACCGGAAAAAAAAATTGAAATGATTACGTTAGTTCCTAATGCGAATTATGAGCGCAGCTCATCAGCTATTTCAGTTTTTCCATACATTGAGGCATAGAATTCGAGCAAGACATGTATGTGCAATTATACAACTTTTTTTGCACACATATTCCTTCTTCAAGAAACACTCCACTAACAGTTCTTGATTGTCATGAAGGAAGATTTGTGGTCGGTGAAATAGATGGACATATAGGCTGTACTTACTGCACTAATGCCTGGTTCGAAAAGACGAGGTCTATGCCAGTATTTCGCGACGTTGTCACAGCCTTCGGAGGCGTTACGAGTGAGAGGAAGGGGATGTTCTCCCACATGAGTGGTAAGGGATTCCTGTTTGTTGGTCTTTATATCTGCATTAAAGTCCCCACCCACCCTGCCACCCTGGAAGGTGGCAGTTAATGGTTGATCGCGAGAGGTCGCTCATGCATGCAGTCCACATCTATCTCCCATCACCCCACGTACCTATAACCGCGATTCAGGCGTCCACTGACCCAGGAAGCCAGTTACCCGCACTTCGTTTCCTTCAAATGATCGGAGTGTGAAACATTGTCAACGCCAGTGCCAATGAACAGAAAGAGAGCCGACGGCCTATGGCTTCAGCGCATCGTTTCTGGCACAGCTTTGTCGATTCCAACGCATCCAGCGCACATCTGTCACTACCGCCACGTAGCTTAAAGCACGATGGAGGTGTCCACTCTTCCAAGGGGGCAGTTATGCGCCTTTCCTCTGCTCTCCAAGCTCCCGCTCCGTTGGTTTTCGCAGCTTAAAGCGCGACTAAGGTGTCCACTGCTGGTTACAACGGACAGCGGCGACGACGACGCTGCGAAACGCTGAAACGGCGCCAAAGACCTGCGTTCTAAAATGCTGCATTGGCAACTCCAACTTTGGCAGTAATACGTACTTGGTTTGCTGTTGAACAGACAGCAACATCACTACAAATAACCGTACAGTCGACGATTACTGTTAAAAGCATTGTACGTAGATATCCTCGGTGTCCGCTTAAGTAGGATGACGGTCCTACTCCTTTACTGCTTCAAGGCGGCTCGACATGCTTAAGAATGCTACGCAGCCATATGCAAATTCTACTTTAGAGGGTCCCAGGGGATTTCTTGCATTGTCTCGCAAAGTTCTATCAATCCAAATGATCATTTTAAAAATGCTCCACGATTCAACCACCAAGTTCTCGCAACACAATACCAACAAAAACAGGATTCTTAATAAGAAATAACAAAGAGAGCTTCTTTAACTGCAATTATTGTTTTTATCCCCAGGCCACCTTAGATAACAAGAGAATATGTGGCATATTGTAGACTGAAATTTTGACTACAATACAGCGTTCGCTAATAATACTGTTTTTCTGCCAACAGCTCTGCGAGGTGAAGAAGAGCTATACTTCGCTGAAGTACGCCTTGGCACCCATGGGCATCGAGTACGTGAACCCGCTTCCTAAATGTTACCAGGACTCATACTACATGATCCCATTCCTCAGTGTACTAACCGGCTTCTTCGACCGGAAGTACACTTCGCCAGACGCGTTTGAAGAGTGCTCGTCTCTAGAAGTGCATCGGTGCTGCGCCGGCTAGGCGACTCCCATGCCACTCGAGAAATATGTAATAAAAGGTTGTTTTTAGCTTCGAACTAACTTCCAGTCGTTGCGTATGCCTCATCTCTTCTCTGTCCTACGTCTCTGATTAAGCACCATGCATTACAGCTAGCGGTTCGAGCTCCTCATTGTCTGCCTGCAGTAAGCTGCATTGCGATAAAACGCGGCCTTTCTCATGCTCATTCATTTTTTCGTCTCACAGCATGTATGCCTGCCTGGATTAAATAGTCGGAAGGCTCTCTTGTTTCTCGATGGAGCCAGGAGACTTGGAGTGCGTTGCAGCTGGGGGTGTGGTTGCGCCGTTCGCGTTCTGCGAATCATTCTTGGCAAAAAACATTATTTTTGGGGGGTTGGGGTGGGGGGCGGTAGGGTGATAACACCTGTCGTCGTTCAAGAGCGGTACCAGGCAGCTACAGCTTGACCGCCGCAATTGACCAGTGAAAAGCGCCCGATAAACGGCCTCGTCAATGGCAGTCCTTCACAGACCAATAATTCGGGACAGCATTTCAGGTCGCATATCATGTCAACCGATCACCGGCTCGTTCAAAATGATGCCGGGGTAACTCGCACTTCTTTGCGAAGCCACACCCCGTAATGTCAGCCTTAATTTCAATTTTGAATTTTGAATTTATTTTCCCCTGTACACATGGTGAGGGCCGAGGGGAAAAAAAGCCAGAAATTGTGGCTTGACGTGCCCCTCGGCCCCTACATTGCATGGCAGCAGGTAACAAATGTTTTACACAAGTAGCATCCCAAAATGCAAACAATAGCCATCAAAAATGTGTTTGCGTATTATTAGAAAAAACGACAAGGAATGAAGTGTACACAAAAAATGGTAACAAAAAAGGAAACAAAAATACACGTTATCGAAAAACAGGAATTCGGTTATTCAAATCAGGTCAACACTATACGGAAACGAAGGAGATAAAGAAGCAGTGAAGAGATAAAGAAGCAATGAATCTAAAAAGTAGCACACACATCGGTATAACTTGGCGGCATGCTCGTCAAAGATCAACTTTTGGTGTTTGAAACTTATTTTAAAGACGGGGCAACGTGTTTGCTAGACTATGTGTGCCATATATTGTGCTGCATGTTGGAATATGCCACAGTTTGCTGTGTCTGCTAGGATAAACTTGTGCATTTAGTGAAAGGTGTGCCGTGTCACGCAAGTAATTCATATTGTGTTTTATGTCCTTCTTATATCTTTCATCTAGCCTAACATTATACATTTCAGATTCTTTTATGGCATTGAACTGGTGGAATAAATCGCATGTGTTTATATCAGAACCGACGTTAGGTACTGCACGCAGAGCCTTCTTCTGTAAAACATAAATCTTATTTTCATTGGTACCTGTAAATGTTCCCCAAACTAAGTGCGCATAGTTCACTTGGGACATAAAGAGCGAATTGTATAGAAGAAGTTTAACTTTGCGTGGAAGTAAGTGACGATGCCGGTCAATGATACCTGTGACACGAGAAAGCTTACTAATGACAGCGTTAACATGATTGTCCCAGCTTAGCTGGCTGTTGAAATGAGCCCCTAATCTCTTAATATTGTCTACAACCTCTATCGTTTCCAAACCTAGCTGAAGATCGCATGGTAGAATAATGTTTTTATTTTTTGGTTTTGAATATAATTGCCTTAGTTTTAGTTACATTAATTTTCAACAGATTATTAAGGGACCATTGATGGAGTGTACTTAGTGTCCTATTGGCCTCGTTTATCACATCTTCACATGTGCTTGATGAAAAAAAGTGAGACGTCATCTGCATACATAACACTTCACATGCAGGCATTGATTAACGATATCATTAATATACAAGCTAAAAGAAGGGGCCCAAGGATACTTCCCTGAGGCACGCCAGCAGTTACTTTTTTACTGAGGATCGACAGCTATTAATATCAATAAACTGAAAGCGATGCGCAAGGTATGACGCAAGAAGCGTGTGAACACGACCCCTGAAGCCGTAGACGAACAGTTTTGTCAAAAGTATATTGTGACTGATGTAGTCGAAACCCTGCGAAAAATCTATAAAAACACCAAGGGCAAGTTTCTTTTCCCCGAAACACTGTAAGAGGTACTCTTTTTGGCTTAGTAATGCTGCTTCGGTAGATTTATGTTTGATAAAACGAAACTGGGAATCTGTTATTATTTGGTGTTTGTCACAAAAGCATGATATTCGGGTGTGGATAATTTTTTCCAGTCCTTTAGAAAAGATTGGCAGCACGGAAACCGGCCTATAATTTGAAACGCAAAGCTTATCACCTTTCTTATACAAAGTTGTCACATTAGCAATTTACATGCGCTGTGGGAACACTCCGTTAGAATACTTAAATTAAATATATGTGCTAAAATTGCTGCTAGAATATCTAGCACATGCTTCACAGGCCGTATCTGCAAATCATCCGCATCGTGGCATCTTCTGTTCTTCATGTTCATGAATGCAGTGGATACTTCAGAAGATGTAGCTGGACTTAGGTACATAGAATCGCTACTTTGACTCATGCGGGCATCATATGACATGTTTGACGAACTTTGGTATTCTCGGGTGAAGAAATATTGATTAAACACCTCTGCTAGCTCTTGCCCATTTACACTTCGTCCTTGAATAAGTACTTCTTGAGGAGAGCTAGTCTGGGGTGTGCGTAAAACAACGCCGTTAATCTGGTTCCATAACTTTCGAGAATCACCGTGGCATGATTAGAATTTGCCGTAGTAATACGAATCCCTAGCGCGCCTTAACTTTTCTTTAGCATATTTCTGAGGACTTTGTATCTTGCTAATAGTTCGGGATCGCGTGTATTAATGAAGTCTTGGTACATTTTTTCTTTAGATTGCATCTCCTTGAGCAACTATGACGTCTTCCACTCCTTGCGCCCTTTCCGAGGTCTTACGTGTGCCTTGTACGGAAAATATTCGGTGTAAAGTGCTTTAAATTTATCAAGAAAGCTATCATGAGTGGCGTCTACGTCTGTCATAGACAGCACGTCAGACCAGACTACATCTGAAACAGCCTGTCTGAAAGAAGCAAGGTTTTTCTCAGTTATCGCTTGATGAAAGCAAGCACGTGCTGGTTTGTTCTTCATACCTGGTTTCACCCCTAGCAATATTGGGAAATGGTCACTAAGTTCGTAATGAAAGACAGCGGACACAACGCTCTTTTCATCAAAATTATTAATGAAGAGGTCAATGAGTGATTCTGTATGCATACCAATTGTGTATGCATACTCTTGTAGGCGTACCAATTGTGTTAATGCAGCCGTTTGCAGAGAGCAGCAAAATCAAATATTTTGCTGTGTTGCTATCGGAAAGCAGGTGTACATTAAAATCGTCACCTAGAATGACACTGAATTGTTAGAGTTCACAAAATTCAAAAACACGTCAACGAAAGAAAAGAATTCTGCTGTGCGGCCATCAGGAGGCCGGTAACAAACCGCAATAATAGTACGATAAAAATTTTAGCGAACCATTTCCTTGTCAGAAGTGACATAACCAAATCTTGGCACTAGGTCACAATTTATACACTTTTTTTCTTAAGCACAAACATCGCCACCAAGATTTAATGATCTGTTCATGAAGAATGAGTTGTACCCGGGCATATTACTTCTTCATCACAAGAGAACCAGGTTTCCGTAATCATAAACACTTCAAACTTGTCTAGTTTTTTAAACAGATACTCAAGATCAGCAGTTTTATTCACGGCAGACTGCGCATTCATGGAGACAACGAAAAGACGTGTTTGTTAATATTTCGTTACATTTTACTTCATTCATCATGACTTGATTGCAAGCTTCTGAACCGTCATATTCTTTGATAACACTGCGCACGTCTAGACTAATCACCGTTTGCGGCACCTTGACCGAGTGGCCCGTGGTTCCATACTGTGCTCTGCTTCGCTTTCTTCGTTTTTTGGTTCTAGTTCAACGATGTCGTTGCTATCGTTGTCCCAGGTGAAAAGACAACCATTAATTAGAACTTTATCCTACGACAACCTCACTTTTTCTTTCCTGTCACGATTTTCTTTGGTTCGATTCCACAGCTTTTTCCTTACCTCTCGGACACTTTGTAAAAAATCTTCACTAATCGAATAGGTAGATCCTTTAAGTTTAGAACACTCCTTTAAAATATTCACTTTATCGCGGTAGTCTAGTAACCTAAAGATCACCGGTCTATCTTTGCCTTCACTGTCTGCCTTTCGTCTACCGAGCTTATCTTCAAGAATATCTTTTGTTACTGTTGTCTGAAGTTGTTCGTCAGAGTCTTCTCCTTGCTCCTTTATGCCAAAAACAATCAGGTTTGATCGTCGGCTTCTATTTTCTAAGTCATCAATTTTTTTTTTGTCATTCCTGACAGCTGCTGCTCCAAATCAGTTACTTTTTATACACATTCTACGACTTTTTCTTGAAGGCTTCCTTTCTCTTCCAGCTTCTTCTCAATAACGTTGAGCTTCTAGTTTGTTACATTTTTTCCCTTCTTTATTTCGCGTATGTCTGCCGCAATCAACTTCAATTGCTCCGAAATCGAACTATCTGGTCCGGGGTTCGACTCGATATCGCCCCCCAGGAGCAACAAGAATCGCAGTGAAACATAAACTACACATCATATCAAGCACGGGCCGTGGGCACGGGAGCAAAAGAAGGCAAACATTGTTGCTACGCAGGCATTTTTCGTAGTGTCTGCACACCTGGATGAAGAAGACAAAAGGGTTTGTAACCCTCATCTTGGTATTGCCGCCTCATTCATGCCTTTGTCCTCAGCCGTGTGCTGTACACTACCCCATACTTACAACTATCCAAACATGACATAAACGCTTTGGATGCTTTGATTCGCAAGGCATTCAAAGTAGCACTTCATCTTCCCCTCGACACACCCACAGACAGATTACTAGGCTTGGGCCGTATGGGTGGACGCTGCCTGCACGGGTGATGAAGCGACAGCAGCTGTGGTGGACTCCTCTTTATCCGCCCTCCTCACACTACCTCTCCCTCCAGACACGTCCCCAGAGGCTGCAGAGGAAGCCGCCATTGCACTAGCTATCACTCGCACGGAAGCCCGGTGACTCCAAAGTGACTCCAAAACTGCGATTTTAAATTTTGCTCGAGGCCGAGTTCATGTCCCTGCTTTTGGCATACTGGACACGCCCGATGCACCCCCGCCCCGCCATGTGGAGCTGATATGGGTGCCTGCGCACTCCGGGAATCCCGGAAACGAGGCTGCCAGCCTTTTAGCCCGAGGTTCTTTAAACCGGGCTCAGGTGCCCTCGGATCGGAAATTCACGAAGGAGCGCATGCACACATTCAGTGAGCTGACCCAGGCATACAGATCCTCACGCCAGCTCAACCCCCCGCCCCACCCCTCCCTATATAACAAACACGCAGCACTCTGGCGCAGACTACAGACACTCTCTCTCCCCTCTCCCCTTACTCTAGCCCACTATCATCCATTTTTTCGCACTCCCACATGTGCCCTATGCCCAGAACCCTTCGCTTCTTCCCTCCACATCCTTTCCCTCTGCCCGGCGGACGCTCCCCCGCGGGACCTAGAGAACCTCAAGACCTGCGAGGACTGGGAGACCCTGCTGCACTCGGAGGACCCGGCCGTGCAGACCATCGCCACCGGCCGTGCTGCCAGTGTTATGGACCTCAGGAACATAAACACTTGAGTGCAGTGGGGTCGTGCATGGACCCTGGGGCGTGCCCCGAATTCCTTTGTAAATAAAGTTTTCTCTCTCTCTCTGCGCCCACTGCCGCGTTGTTGTTGTTTTGTGATTGAGAGACGGATGAAAAGGAAATTACACAGGCCTGCCTACCGGCTCGAGCCGAGCCACCACCGCTGCCACGTGCAGACAGAGGAGAGTTAAAAGATCGCAGGAAAGAGAAAAAGGAAAGAAAAGACGCACGTCGATGATGATGATGAAAAGCCTTTATTTAATGAAAGAGGTGAGGCTCTTAAAGAGCCCCGCAATGGGTGGAGTCCCTATTCCGGGACCCCATTGGTCGAAGCCACCAGCTTAGCCCTCTTGACCAAAGCCTTTGGGCCTGAAGGTCCGAGCAGCCAAGCAGGGCCGCCTCCCATTCCTCTCTGGTAGGGTTGGGGTGGGGGGAGAGAGCTGAGTTGCGCTGGCAAGCCCAAACCATGTGGTAGGTGTCAGCCACCTCGCCACAGTGTTTGCACCTACCAGTGAACGCGGGATCGAAGTGATTTAATACTGCCGGGCACAACATTGTATTAGTGAATAGTCCAAGTAGAACGCGTTCGTTTGCTTTCCCCAGTCCCTTTGCAGGGGCTGGGTACACGCGGTGCCTGTCCTTATATTAAGATGTTATATCTTTGAACGAGAGTAAAGAGCCACCTTCAGGTTTCAGGTGCTCAGGAGCCAATGGGAACGCCCGGTGAATGAGTGCTCGGGCCGCCGCGTCTGCAGCTTCGTTTCCTGCTAGGCCCTGATGGCCTGGAGTCCAAACTATGCAGCGGGAGTAGGATCGGTGTCTCGGCTGCAGTTCCTTAGTATTCGTTCAGCTAATGGAGTTATCCAGCCAGCCTCATAATTTTTACACGCCGAACGCGAGTCTGTTATGATGTGTTTTGATTTGGTATCAGAAGCAGCTAGGGCGATAGCAACCTCTTCAGTTTGTGTTGTGCCTGGGGCTCGAAAGGAGAGCCCATCCACCTGTATTTCTTGATGTATGACCGCGGCCGTGTACCACCCACCGTGGGTCAGCCCGGCTAGATCTACGTAGTAGACACCTTGCTTGTTGCCATAGTGGCGCGCTAAGGCTTCCGCCCTAGCCTGGCGACGACCACTATGGTCTTCCTTATCCATCTTAGTGCGGAGGGGTCGAACTCTGACGGCGCGTCTCCAGAGTTCGGGCACTCGGACCCGCTCCTGAATGTGGAAATCGTGTTGGATGTGAAGCCGGGCTAGCAAGTCCCGGCCCGACTTCGTTTGGGCTAGCCTCGTGTATTGATTTGTGAGATGGGCTTCCTTGAGCTCCTGAAAGCTGTTCACCACTCCCAATGCAAGAAGTCTCGCATTGGAGGTGGAGACAGGAAGGTCAAGTGCCCTCTTCATCATTTTACGGAGTATTACCTTTACTTTGTCTTCGTCGTGCTTCCGCAAGTGTAGATAAGGGACCGAATACAGAATTCGGCTGACTACGAAAGCATGGGCCAGCCGAACTGCATCCCTGCTTCGCAAACCCCCTCTCTTATTGGAGACGCGACGGACCATACGGCCCACCTGGTCTCCAATTTTGCGGAGCTTGTGCAATGTTGTGTCTACTCTTCTTTGGTTATTGATGAAGAGTCCGAGTATTCGAATTTCTTTGGCCTCGTGTATGGGGCCACTTGTTAAGGAGAGATGTATTTTGGTATTCTCCTTAGCTGATGCCCTAAGGTGTTCAAATTCAGTTTTGCTGGGTGCGCATTGGAGACCACAGTGCCCTGCGTAGCGATCCACTACGTGAGCGGCTGTTTGCAGGCATTCCTCCATGCGCCCTAAGTTTCCCTCTGTGGCCCAGATCGTGATATCATCGGCATACAGCGCATGCCGTATGCCTTCAATACCCTGCAACTGGTCCGGGAGATGGAGCATCGCCAAATTAAAGAGTAGGGGGGATAGCATCGCGCCTTGCGGTCTCCCCCGCGCACCCATTTGATACGGACCGTATTCTGCCTCTTGGATTTTGATTAATGCTGCTCGATGGGTGAGAAAGTCTTTGATATAGTTGAAAGTGTTGCGGCCACAGTGGGTCTCATTGAGGTGTGTCAGTATGACGCTGTGTTTGATATTGTCGAAGGCTCCTTTCAAGTCCAAGGCAAGGACGACCTTGTCATTATGTGGATGAAAGTGTTGCGGCCACAGTGGGTCTCATTGAGGTGTGTCAGTATTACGCTGTGTTTGATATTGTCGAAGGCTCCTTTCAAGTCCAAGGCAAGGACGACCTTGTCATTATGTGGATGAAAGTGTTGCGGCCACAGTGGGTCACATTGAGGTGTGTCAGTATGACGCTGTGTTTGATATTGTCCAAGGCTCCTTTCAAGTCCAAGGCAAGGACGACCTTGTCATTATGTGGATGTCGCAGCAGCAATCATTCAGAATTTTTCTTGTATTCAGTTCTCTAATCTTTGTCCCCGTTGTTTTTTTTTCATTCATTTCTTCCCGTAATTTTTTTTTATCCATAATTCCATCTTTAATTCCTCAGAATACGTACCCAAATATAAATCATTAGCTTGGCACCACAAGGTAATCCATTAGCTTGGCACCAATTTGCCTTCTTTGGGCTCTCCTCACTGAAACCTAGCCAAACCCCCGTCGTGGGTATGTGCCATGCCACCAAGGCAACAACAACAACTGCGTCCGCCGGAGCGGGCGCCGCTCAAAAAAATGGCTGTGGCTCAACTTGGTTAAGCCCGGAAATCGCGAAAGCAGTACCCATGGCTACGCCCTCGCTCACATGATAGTCGTGCTGTTGTGGTGCTTGTGTGAAACTTGTTGTATACCTTGGTGCTGCTGTGGTGATCACTTGGCTAATCTATGTAGCTCGCACGTTCTCGCCGAGCCGCATACTGGGCACGTCGCTTAGCGAGTCTTGTTTCACGCTCTTCCTCTGTCTCTGTAGCTCGCCGCTCTCTTTTAGGCGCATTACGACGAGCCTCCCTAGTCCTAGGCGGCATCGCCGCGAAGCAATGTTAAGGCGCTGGTGGTTGGCACAGCTACTGCATTCTAGCGACGTGAGTCGAGCCTAAATCTCTTCAGCGTAACGCCACAATCGCGCTTCTAGCGGAGAGCGCAGGAGTTAGGCGCCCGTGGTCGTGGCCGCCGCGATCTGCTCCGGCGGCGGCGCGCGCCGTTGCTCAAAAGCGCGCTTCGATCGCAGAGGCCACGCCGTGGTGGCGCGGCTTGCGACGGCGCGAGTCGGTCGCCCTTCTCTTCGGCGTGACGTCACAAAGCACCTGTTGCGCTCCTAGCGGAGAGCGCAGGCGTTAGGTGCCGGTGGTGGTGGCACCGCCGCGCCACGGCAAAGGCTGAAAGTGCAAGTAGTAAAGCTTTCGCTTTCAAAACAGATAAGCGGCCGGAGCCACGCTCGCCGAAGCGAGAACAGATACTGCCGCGTGCTTGTTATTGTTGTTGTGACTGAGCGAAGGATGTAAAGGAAATTGCACGGGCCTGCCTATTGGCTCGAGTCAAGCCACAACCGCTGTTACGTGCAGATAGAGGAGAGAGAAAAGGGAAAGAAAAGACGCGCGTCGCAGCAACAACTGCGTCCGCCGGAGTGTAAGCTGCTGAAAAAATGGCTGAGGCTTAGCTATGGTTAAGCCTAGTCAGATGCGAAGCATATTGATGGCTAGGCTTGGTAATACATGGCTTTCCTTGGTTGACGTTCATCCCGCTCTTCATCGGTCGCTGTGGCACGCTCAAGCTTTCGCTTCTCGTTCAAATCAGCCCTGCTTCTAGGCGGCATCCCAACACCTGGCCGCCTCGTAAGTGCCCGGAGAGCGAGGCAAGCTCAGCTTTATACCGCTGCTGTAGCGTCACGTGGTCAGCTGCAGCGCCTCTGATGTGGAGCCTCCACCGCCGCGGCCGACCGCGCGAGCCGGCCGCCCATCTCTCCTCTGCTGTGACGTCATGTTGTCACGTGGTCAGCCGCCGCGCCTCTGATGTGGAGCCACCACCGCCGCGTCCGACCGCGCGAGCCGGCAGCCCATATCTCCTCTGCTGTGACGTCATGTTGTCACGTGGTGTCACGTGGTCACGCTAAAGGTCAATGGTAGCTCCACCGCCGCGCTCGACGGCCTGTAGTGTAGCTCTAGTAATATGATTCGCATAAAACAGATAAGCGGCCGAAGCCACGCTCGCCGAAGCGAGGATCGGCCATACCATGCTGAATACGCCGGTTCTCGAAGCCGCGCTCGCTTGTTGTTGTTGTGACTGAGAGAAGGATGAAAAGGAAATTGCACGGGCCTGCCTACTGGCTCGAGCCAAGCCACCACCGCTGCCTCGCGCAGATAGAGGAGTGTTAAAAGATCAGAGGAAAGAGAAAAAGGAAAGAAAAGACGCGCATCGCAGCAACAACTGCGTCCGCCGGAGCGGACGCTGCTTCGTGGCACGCCTCTTTTATACAGTCCGGTGTTGCTGATGCCGATGCTCCTGCCGCTTCTGTCGACGAAGCAGTGGCGCCGCTGGGAAGGCTGTGGTAGAAATCTTGGAATACGGCCGGATGACATGACATGTTGATGGGATCGATGCAAACAGCCGCAATGTCCGATAAAGATGCGTAGAAGTGCGTCGGTGGCTGCCCCACCAGCAGAGGCAGCAATCCAAGAAAAACCTGGATGAAGAAGACAAAAGGGTTTTTAGCCCTCATCCTCTCAGATCTGAACTGTGGATCTAGGCCTTCGCTCACAGCCGCTGCGGGGTAGCGGCTGAGTACCTGGGGGTGTTGTGCTAGCTTGCCCAATTTCTCCTTCTTGTTTTCTGTGCCTGCTCCTGTTATAAGGTGATTGGGCGCGGGACGACGGCTTAATGTCTACCTCTTCTCCCGGCCAAGGGTTTTCCCCTTGGTCGGCCTCTCTTCTAAAGGACCAGCTCCCAATCGATGTCTTTTTTTGCAGTCGAGTAACCAGCATTCCTGTGGCTTTAGTTCCTGCTGATGTATGCGCGATTCGTTTGAACAACCCGGAAGCAGTGCAGGTGGCCCTTCAGTCTACATCGCCTCACTACATGCGAATCACAGATGTGCGGCAGTTCGGCAGGGGTGGGATATTGTGCAGGTCAGCGGACAAAGATTGTGTCGCCGACCTTTTGAAGTGTACCTCCTTCGCCAACCACCCGGTGAGCGCATTTATTCCGCCTCATCTAGCATGTTCCAAGGGCTTAGTCCAAGGTGTTTACTCTCGATTGAGCCCTTCGGAAACGCCGGAGAACCTCTCGTCTGCGGGCGTCATTGCCGTCCATCGTTGCAGCAGAATGGTAGAGGGGGTGAAAATACCTACAGAGTCCGTCATAGCCACATTCGCAGGAGTAGTGTGCCCTTCAGATATAAAAGTGTCGCCACTGGTGTTTCGAGTTGATGCATTTAACTCTCGTCCCCTTCAGTGTCAGAACTGTTGGAGATTTGGCCACAGCGCCAAAGCCAGCAAATCGGGCTCACGGTGCTGTCCATGCGGTGAAAGCCATGCTACAGAAGAATGTCCTGAACAGCAAGAAAAATGTTGCCTGTGTGGTGGTGCCCACTCTCCCAACTGTCCTGACTGTCCTGCACGAGCTGAAGAAGTGCAAGTTCTAGAGATAATAGATAAACGCCGATGCACGCGACGAGAGGCCTTTGCCGCAGTCAAAGAAAGAGCCTCATGTTATTCTAGTGCGGCTGCCAAATGTCCACCTGCAATGGACGCCTCTTGGACACAAGCATATACCGCAGCGGTTAAAAAAGCAGTGGCGAATGGAATGGAACGTATTATGGAAACTGTTCTCAGCTTCAATAGATTTAATATGCCTATGCAATCGACGTCAACCGGATGTAATTGCGTTACAGGAAACATGGCTTACTACAGATATTAATTATCATCTCAAACATTACCGTTCGTTCCGGCTAGACAGGTCTTCACGAGGGGGAGGGTTGTTATTGCTGATTTCCTTAAAGTTTTGTCACAGGGCCATCATTTTTTTTCAGTATGCGGACAATCAGAGCGAAATACTTGCGGTTGATCTCAATATCCCAGGTCAACAGCCCATTACTGTAGCTAACGCATATTTCCCTTCAGGTGTGCATGACACTCGGCCCCTTGACTCACTGATATCTAGCAGCAGATCTCTGGTTTTATTAGTTGGGGATTTTAATTCTTACCACGTGACGTGGGGGTTTAAAACAGATTGTTTCGGCTCTAGACTATTTGATTGGGTTTGCGACAACAACATAGTCTGCAACAATTCAGGAATGCCTACATTTGTACGTGGTCTGTGCCGCTCTGTGTTAGACTTGACTTTTTCCTCCCCAGGAGTCTCTGTCACGTCTTGGGCGCCTGTTGACTGCGCGACAAACAGTGATCATCTACCGATTAGTTTCAAGGTTTCGTGTAAATTAACTGTTCCCGAACGACAACAGCGCTCCTTCATAAATAACGGTCGCTTTAAAGACACTCTCAAATCAGCTCTCACAATCGATTCGGACCGAAACACCACTACAAGTTCCGAATGCAAAGCTACACATATATGCACAATGTTGGAACACGCAAGGCAAGAGTCTCAATTCATTGTCACTGGATCCAAGGATGCAATCACCAATAATTGGTGGAATGCAGAGTGCACGCGTACCTATAGACGGCGGAAAGCAGCCTGGAAGAAACTCCTCCTAAATCAATGCCCAAAAAATTGGTTGGATTATAAGTATGTCGCAGCAACATTTAAGCGCACTATCTCCCGCGCGAAGGAGGAGTATATTACAAGTCACTATGATTTTTTTTCTCAGTCAGGAAACAAACGGCCCTTGTTTAATTTTATGAGGAGAAGGAAAGTGATTCCACCGGCTGTCAATATTGAATCCCTCGTTCAATCCCCTGCTGACATCGCTAAGGCCTTAGAGGGAATTGCTTGTGGCCTAGAAGGGCGATTTATATCTGCACTTCATTCTCCACCTACATTCACATGCATCTCAAGTGATTTCATTGAGGTCACTATGCCTGAGCTTTCGCAAATTGTTCTCCGCCTATCCCCAGCGGCTCCTGGCCCCGATAAGGTCACTACATCTATGATTAAAATTTTGTTTACCGAATCTTTTGAAGACCTATTGGCTCTGGTTAACCATTCTCTTAAAAGTCTATGGATACCCCATGAGTGGTGTCTTGCGGAAATAGTTCCACTACTTAAAAAACAAGGGGAGGGTTTCACTTCTGACAACATACGCCCGATTTCATTAACATCGAATTTAGAGAAATTGGTGGAACGGGTCCTGCTTCGTCGTATCATGTATTTCATTTCTGCAAATGATATCTTGAATCCTTGTCAAATTGGTTTCAGGCCGGGCTGTTCGATTTGGTGTGCTCATGCTGACCTTGAGAGCCGTATTAAATTAGCTCGCAGCACTAAACAGTTTGCCCGCTTGTCACTCTGGATATCAGTAAAGCCTACGACAGCGTGAAGTACTCGACGCTGTTACACAGGTTACAGGACCTTAATTTCCCAAACTATTTCGTAGCTTGGACCTTTGCTTTCCAGGAAAACAGAGAATTTTATTGCTGCCCAAATGGTGTTTCTTCAAGGAAATTTCAAGGCTCAGTTCTTTCCCCTGTTCTTTTTAACATCTTTCTAAGCTCCATTCCATGCATCCATAATGTGACAACTTAGGTGTACGCTGACGACATCGCATTTTTTGCTTCTGCAAAAGACATTCACTCTCTGTATCAGATCTTGCAGGATTACCTCAATATTCTTGACAACTGGTTAGGAAGTATTCTTCTGTCCCTCAATGTGAACAAATGCGCCTTGTTGGTCTTCCCGGTTTCTCATCCTGTAAATATCTGCGTTGCTTATAGAAATCATATAATTCATCAGGTTCAAACAGTGAAGTATCTTGGAGTGATATACGACTCTACACTTTCCTGGCGGGCTCACATTGAACAACTTTCTATAAAAGGAGTTCGGACCATTGGCATCCTGCGTCGGCTTTGCAGCGCTAGGTCAGCGATGAGAAGGCACACACTTCTGCTGATCTATAAAATATATGTCCGCCCAATTTTGGAGTTCGGATGTGTTTTATTCTCAGGAGCTCCTGCTTATAAACTTCGCCCGCTTGTGCTCTTGGAGCGTGAGGCGTTGCGCCTTTGTTTGGGACTTCCAGAATATGTAGCTAATGTTATCCTGCACCTTGAGGCGCGAATTTTATCTTTATTAGCCAGATTTCGCCTTTTAACAGTCCAAACCTTCTTAAATTTGTGCGACTCTCCTCTTCATACATCCAATGTAATAATTCTGAGTCAACCCGCAGTCTTTTTAAATGCCACCTGGTCTCGTTTGCATACTCCGCAGATATGTTTCGTGCAGTCTCTCCTCGATTTCTTAAACATTAAGCCCACAGATATCCATCCACTGTATAACATCTTACCTTCAGTCGAGATTGCATTTGATGACATTTTCCCATCGAATGCCAAGCTCCAGCCCTTTCCTCTCCTCCACGGTTTGTTGCAGGACCACCTAAGGTCCTTTCCTTTTCATATTCTCATTGCTACCGATGCCTCGCAGGATCGTGAAAACGCAGGCGTGGGCATTTTAGAGCGCAGCTCTTTGGCGTCCGTTTCTGGGTTTCGCGTCGTCGTCGGCGTCGGCGTCGGCCTCGTAACCAGCTCCGCCCCCAATGTCATGCTTTTCAATTGGTCGAAATGCTCGTGACGTCACAGTGCGCGAATTTCAAATGGGGCCAATTGTACTTTGGCTAGTAACCATGCAACCAATCAAAGGGATCGTATAGTGATGCTGCAACTAAGTTGGACTGAGTTTAGTTAATTGCTTAATTAATAAATTAGCGTAATTAATATAGAGGAGAATGAAGAGGTCAGAAGAAAAGAAAAGAAAGACGCGCGCCGCAGCGACAACAGCGTCCGCGAAAGGAGACGCTGCTGAAAAAAAAACAGATAAGTACGAAGCCGCGTTCCCACCACCACCACGCACTTCCCCACTCATTAAGGCGTTGCTCGTTTCATATACGTTGTGTCGAACATCCTAGACAGTTCCAACAATTGACAGGTTAATGACAGAACACGATGTATAGAAATGCAATAATGTAAATATGAAATAGCCTAATTAACCTTTCTAGTTAGACCGCATAAATCTATAAAACCGAGAACGAAATTGGTCGAGTTGGGGAATCGAACCAGGGTCTCCGGAGTGCGATACGAGCACGCTAGCCACTCCGTAATGCCAGCTGAATGGTTTGGAATGAACAAAGGCGCGTCTAGCTAATACGGCGTCTTCGTTCACTCCCATCTTCCCCCTTCCCCTTACGGCGAGGTGCAGGTGTCCACCCAGATATGCGAGAGAGATACATTTCCTTTCCTCAAAAAAATTAATTTACCGTCCAGCAAGGCGTACAGCCGAATTGGCGATGGCGTTCTGTGGACTCCCTGGCAGCGTTGCAAGACGCTGTCGCGTTCCACTCTTACAGGCGAAGCTTAACATGTTAACCACACATCAGTAACACACGCAGACAGCCAATGGACGCGTAATTCGCTGGCAGCACTTGATTCATCATTCACAACCACATTCTTAACGTACGCTCCCTTGCCGCACATGCCAAGGACGTACACCACGATCACATTCTGCGCCATTCCTCTGTACTTTGCTTTGCTGAAACCTGGATGGATCCCGAAGAGCCTCTCGAAATCATAGATTTCCTATACTGCTGTGGTGCTCGCAGAGACCACAACAGAGCGGCGGGAGTGGCTATCTACTTGCGCACAGGTCTCTCTGCAATACCAGTCGAAATGTTTGGCACGTCACATGAACTTGGCGAACTGTGCGCCGCAAAGTTGCCCAACGGCTTGCTGGTAGTAGCTGCCTACTTCGCCCCTACCGCACTCACGAAAGACGTCGTGCACTTCCTGCAACTCGCATTAACCGTCCATCGATCCACACCGATGTTAGTAGTGGGGGACTTTAATGTTGACATAAAGACAAACAGCAATTTCCTAACACTTATGCGGGAGAACATCCCGTTCCTCTCGCTCGTAACGCGTCCCACGGCTGTGACAACCTCGCGAGGCACTTGTATAGATCTCGTCTTTGAGAATCAAGCATTGGTGTACCAAGTCGAACATATATCAGTCTATTTCTCCGACCACAAAACTTCATTCATGACTGTCAAGAACTGTTAGTGGAATCTTTGTTAAAGGAATACGTGTGAAAAATAAAAAAAAAAACTCTGTGATAGCGCATACATGTGTTGCTCGATTTCTTTACCTCAATCTATCGAAAAGGTGAAACAGCTTTTTGCTGCGCTCAAATTTCGCATTAGGAAGTAACGTAATCGTCGGTAATTTTTTTTTCACCTGCATTGGGATGGTCCTTTTCTCTCCGTCTCCTTGACTTCACTCCAGTTTATCTGGCCGAGTTATTAGCTGTAATTCTAGCCTTACGTAAATTAGATCCTTCCGTTTCCCAAGTGATGGTTATGACGGACTCTATCTATTTGCTCTTCATTATCATCCCCCTCTGAGTCTCAGGCATTATGCCTCCTTAAGCAGCTGATCCCGCTCCATCTAAACTCGGTGAGGTTGCTTTGGGTACCGGGTAACGTTGGCATTCAGATAAATGAGGTTGCTGATTCATTAGCAAGGGTCTCTCTCTGTGACCCAATAATTGCTGTCCTGCCAACCTGCGCATATACAGCTGCGGTGAGGTTTCGCAATTACACAATATTTCAGGAATTTTCAGCCTCGGCGCTTAGTTCATCTCCCGAATATCAGCACCTTCTGCACCCTTGGAGTAGCAAAGACTGGAGCTCGCACAGACTGGAGGTCTCTTTTACGCGTTTGCGATGCCGAGTTCCTCTGCTAAATTTCTACCTTCACAGATCTGGTTTGGCGGTTTCTCCACTGTGCGCATTTTGTGCCGAGCCTGAGACAGTGAATCACTACCTGCTGCTCTGCCGCCGATTCTCTTCTTTAAGGAGGCTCCCCGCAGGGGGGCGTCTGCAGCATGCAGACGTTGGTGAGTGGCGACACTACGGGGTTAACGCGAGCATCCGCAGGGACATCCCCGCAGGGGGATGATGGTGAACAATGCGTCACCACGGACCCGAGCATCCGCGCGTGGCATCGCCGTGTCCGGGGAAAAGGGGATCCTGGTGGTTGAGCCGATGCCGAGCGTTTGGACCCTTAAGACCCCTCGGCGGAGGCAACACACCACTTTGGCCCCAGCTTCCTGTAGACGGCACCTCCGGCCTGACCCGACCGGGGGAAATCGGCAGTCGCCTTTTCCTGTTCTTCTCTCCATCTTTCACTTTCCTATCTTCTTTCTTACAACTTTCCTGTATCCTCTTCCCTTGGTTTTTTTTTTCTTTTTTCCTGGCGGCAAGGGTTAACCTTGTGTGGCCAACTACCCTGAGTTGCGTCATATGTGGTTATAGTTAAGGTGTACAGCTGGCGTGGGCAGGACTTGCCTTCAAGTTCCTGTCGCGTCCCCTTGTTGGACTCTATGGTGGGTGGCTGCCACCATGACCGAAAAACCAAATTTTTTTATGGCTCCCCCCCTTTCAAAACCAGATCGCTCTCTCAAAAGAGGGCGGAACGAGGCAGCAGACTTTTTTGCGAAAAAGAAGCCAACTTTCACAAAATTTCATGTAATACACAGCAACTGTGACGAAAAGCAAGCCCGAATCATATCCCCCTTCCTTGTTACCAAATGCTTAACAGATGCCTTGGGGCCTGGCTACAAGGTATCAAAAATGGCCAGTGGCGACCTACTCCTTGAACTGCGTGAGAGCATCCAATGCTCGAAACTCTCCAACATTGCTTCTATAGGGGACATCTCTTGTCTCCGTGACTCCACACCGATCTCTAAACACAGTTAAAGGCGTTATCTCAGAGGCTGACTTCATCCATCTAACAGAAACCGAAATGCTTCAAGGACTTTCCGATCAAAATGTAATTGACGTGCACAGGATCAAAATCCGCAAGGACAACAAAGAAATAGACACCAAACACATGGTCCTCACATTTAACACCAGCAGTTTGCCCGAAACGATCGAAGTTGGATACCTGAAAATCAACGTCAGACACTACATACTGAATCCCCGCCGCTGTTTCAACTGTCAGAAGTTTGGCCATGCCTGACAGAGTTGCCGCGGCCGCAAAACCTGCGCGAAATGCGCTTCGAAGGACCACGCTTCTGAGGAATGTGACGCAGCCCTACGCTGCGCGAACTGTGAAGGAGACCACGCTGCATACTCCAGGGCGTGTCCGTCCTGGAAAAAGGAGAAAGAAATCATCACCATAAAGACCAAAGAAAATATTTCAGTTAAAGAAGCCAGGAGGCGTTTCGCACTGACAAATACACTCTTTCACAGCGAAACCAAACTTCGCTGATGTGGTGCGCAGGGGCGTAGCACCACACAGCACTCCGGCACCTGCCGCGGCCGCTTCCACCGCGCCTGTGGCAGTGCCATCCACGCCCCAGGCAGAGACAGCGAAAGCTGCTCTGCCAACTACAAGCCAGGGAGTGCCGGCCCACGGGTCAGCATCCCGCAGGACTTCCCCCCGTCGGGGGAGGCCTGACACCCACACACCCACGGCTTCATCGCGGTCGTCCAGCACCTCTTCCGAGGTGATGGACCAAACTCCCAGCCCGCCTACTTTACAGCGGCGGAACAGCTCTCTTGAGCGGAAAAAAGGCAGGGCCACCATAAAGGCCCCAGAACATAAGTAAACCTCTCGTTGCTCCTACCCCAAAACATAAAAATGGCTTTTCTAGTTCAGTGGAACTGTAGAGGAATATTGACAAATTACGATGACATAAAAAACATTTTAGGGTCAATGTCACCCGTAGCCTTATGTCTGCAGGAAATCAATAAGGCCCACAACATATGAACATCCTGAAGCATTATAAAACTTTTAGACGCGATTGTGAGCAGGTAAATAGATTCTCGGGAGGCGTCGCGATTGTCGTACAAAGCGGCGTCCCTGCTCAAGAGATCAGACTCAAAACAAAACTTGAGGCAGTTGCAGTCAGCATTGTCAGCTACAAAACAATTACAATCTGCTCTTTATATATTCCTCCAAATCTCACAGTAACAGTGCACGATCTACAAGCCCTCATTGATGAACTTCCAGAACCATATCTAGTAGTCGGGGATTTTAACGCTCACTCCCCTTTTTGGGGAAGTGAGCGCTGTGACTCTAGGGGTCAAACAATCGAAGATTTTATCCTCACAAATAGTGTATGCCTTTTAAATACAGAAAAACCCACATACTGCTCCCCTGCCTCAGGGGAAATGACCTGTTTAGATTTGTCTTTTAGCTCACCTTCTGTTTTTAACGATTTTAACTGGGACGTCATTGAGAACCCATATGGCAGCGATCACCTCCCTATACTAATCACTTTAACATCCCCACCGGAAATAATCCCCACAAGGCCACGGCGCTGGAAGCTTCACCTCGCCGACTGGTCACTTTTTAGAGCAAAGGCAACCTTAGAAAATATAGTTTTAGAAAATCTCACCATCGACCAAATAAATGAAAAGTTCACTAATTGTATCATAACTGCCGCACTCACAGCTATTCCTCAGTCGTCGGGAGCGGTGCGACAAAACCATAAAATATGGTGAACAAAAGACTGCAAGGAAGCAAAAAAAAACAACAAAATAGAGCTTGGAGTAAATTTCGCCGGTATCCGACACATGAAAATCTCGTTAATTTTAAGAAGGCAAGAGCCAAAGCTCGGTACGTCCGTCGGTGTGCCGAGAAAGCATCATGGCAGAGTTATGTTTCATCCATTAACAGTCAGATGACATCTAAAAAAATGTGGGAGCAGGTTCGCAAATTACATGGAAACTTTTCACCCTTCACAATTCCTTTTTTAACAACACCTGGCACACAAACAAGCATAGGGGATGAGGCAGACATACTGGGGGAACATTTCGCTGCAGTTTCAAGTTCATCACACTATACACAGTCTTTTTTAAAACACAAAACCAGCCGAAAAACAAAGACTTCCAACTAGTGGAGGTGCAAACCAAAAATATAACAGTGTGATTACCCTCCAAGAAATAAATACAGTACTGTCTGCTGGTAAAAAAACTTCTCCAGGACCCGACCAAATCCACTACGAAATGCTGGCACATCTATCTCAACCTGCCGTAGAGGCACATTCAAGGTTCTTCAACATAGTTTGGATATCAGGCAAAATACGTGAGGCCTGGAAAAAAGCTATTATTGTACCGTTTCTTAAACCTAGTAAACCCCCCAGCCTCTCCTAGCAGTTATAGACCCGTGGCCTTAACCAGTTGCCTCGCCAAATCCTTCGAAAGTGTCCTAAATATAAGACTAACCTTTGTTCTTCAATCCGGTGAACTTCTTGATATCCATCAGTGTGGTTTTAAAAAGGGATGCCCCACTACAGATCACCTAGTCCGTCTCGAAAATACATTCAGAGAAGCTTTTATACACAAACAACACTGTCTTGCAGTTTTTTTGATTTACAAAAAGCATATGATACTACCTGGAGGTTCGGGATTCTTCAGGACTTAGCTGAACTTGGCATCCATGGCAGAATGCTGAACTCCATTAGACTTTTTATCTAACCGCTCATTTAATGTCCGTATAGCCTCAACCCTCTCGAAGGATTTTATTCAGGAAAATGGAGTGCCTCAAGGGTGTATTTTAAGCACAACTCTTTTTATTGTAAAAATGAATTCTCTTAACAAAATAATACCAAGGTCAGTTATGTATTCACTTTATGTAGACGACCTCCAGATAGCTTACACATACTCCAACATATCTACATGTGAAAGACAATTACAGCTAACAATAAATAAACTGACAACATGGGCAGACAGAAATGGTTTCCGATTTTCCCCACAGAAAACAGTGGCCATTCTTTTCTCACTCAAACGAGGCTTACAGGCAGACCCCACCCTACACCTTAACGAAATAGATCTACCTGTAGAAAATGAACATAAATTTCTAGGCATAACATTTGACAAAAAACTCACTTTCCTGCCTCATATTAACACGTTAAAAAAAAAAAACTTCCCGATCACTGAACATACTCAAAGTCCTTTCACATAAACACTGGGCTTCTGACAAGGCAGGCCTTCTAAAAATTTATCGCTCTGTGGTACGATCTTCATTAGACTATGGTAGTAAAGTATATGGTTCAGCAAGGCCATCGTACCTGAAACGACTGGACCCAGTGCACAATTTAGGTTTGCGTCTTGCAAATGGCGCTTACAGGACGTCACCCATAAATAGCCTTTACGTTGAAACAAATGAACCATCTCTTACAAATGGAAGAACCATACTTACATGTTCATACGTTCTAAAAATCCGTTCCCTACCAAAACATATCTGTTACCTTATTGTTACAAATTGCCCATCGAGAACACTGTTTAATAGCAAACCACTTGCTATCAGACCACTCCTCCTGCGTTTTGAAGAGATGTGCCAAAACCTCGGCCTACTAGATACATTACCCGACATTGCTCGAAGACAAGATCCACTGCCTCCATGGTACAATTTTCCTACAATCTGTCATTTCACCCTTACGCTGTTTCATAAAAAACAAACTCCGCGACAACATATACTACAAGCATTTCTTGCACTCGAGCAAAAATACAGTAAGTTCACAGATTTTTATACAGATGGCTCAAAAACAGATGTTTACGTAGGAAGTGCAGTGGTGCGAGGTAATTCGGAGAAAACAGTGTACTTCCACATCCATCTTCACTGCAGAATGTTATTGCAGTCTGGGTGGCCATAGACAAAATATTAAAGGAGCACCTCACAAACAGTATAATCTACAGATTCCTTAAGGGTGCTTACAGCTCTCCACGCTAGAAACGCTATCACCCCTATTCTTGGTGACATTATACACAGCATAGTAACAGCCGCAGCTAAAGGCCAAAATATAAAACTCTCCTGGGTCCCGAGTCATATCGGAATAAAAGGGAACGAGAAAGCAGACTTGTGCGCTGCTCAAGCTCGTAGGATGGAAACGAAAAAAGTAAACATATCTTTTAACGATTGCATAAAATTAGTAGAACGGAAATTAAGGAAGAAATGGCAGTCGGCTTGGAACAGTGAAGTCAATAATAAACTACACTTAGTAAAGCCGGTTTTAGGGGAATGGAGGTCGTGTGACCACCAGGGATTCTCTGCCGTCTCCGAATGGGCCCCACTCACCTTACACATAACTTCCTGCTAACAAAACAAAACAAACCTGTTTGCGAAAAATGCGGAGATGAACTTACCGTTAACCACATTTTATTCTCTTGTCCGAAACTGGAAAAACTAAGAAAAAATACTTCACTGAATTTTATAATCAATGCATTCCTTTTCACCCAGCACTGCTTTTACATGATAAGGCCAATGTTAACATACCTTCTCTTTTTAGCTTTTTAAAAGAAGCAGGCGTAATTGAAAAACTGTAAATGTCTATCCGCTAGTTCACTTTATTAGATGATACACTCAGCTACTTTCTCATTTATGAGAAGAAGGCTGAGGTTTTTATTTAACTGGTTGGGAGCCTCGGGATCCTTGCCCAGGCAAGGATAGGCGCCGAGACTACCTGACCTTCTTAAGGATTTTAACATTAGCCATGTCTAAGTTATTACTAGGTAGAACAGTTTTATTAGGCCATCTATACCAGCGATGATTTTTCACATTTTTGAAAATTCTACAGAAAACTCATTCTATACCTTGAGCATGGCGCATGATGGCCTTAGCTGCCTATGTGCCATAAAACCCAACACAACACAACACAACCTAGAAGTGCAGTAATAACAAATAAAAATAAACAAATGCAGTTGTTTTTGTTATTGATACGGTTACTTTTCTCGTGCACAAAATTCTCATAAAATAACCGAAACAAACGGTGCAAACATCGGCCGCGTTGGGAGTTTTTTTGCCGTATGCCACGTGTAGCGCCATATCGGGCGTACGACGCATTGGTAAAGATCTCAAATGTAATTTTGTTCATTTTTTGACATCCGCACAAATGAAAAAAAATTCCGACAATTACGTTACCTCCTCAGGCAAAATTTGAGCGCAGCTCGTCAGCTTTTTCAGCTTTTCGATAGATTGAGGCAAAGAATTCGATCACGACATGTGTACAACTACAGATGATTGGTTATTTTTCACATATATTCCTTCTTCAAGAAACACTCCACTAACAGTTCTTGACTGTCATAAAGGAAGTTTTGTGGTCGGAGAAAGAGATGGATATATGCTCGACTTGCCGCACCAATGCCTGGTTCTTAAAGACGAGGTCTATGCAAGTATTTCGCGAGGTTGTCACGAAGGGTTTCCACCGGTTGTCCCGCTCATTGGTTGAGAAAAAACTGGCAGAGAATAAACTATCTATATATAGGCAGGCGGTGCGCAGTGGCAAACGGCTGCGGCTGTGCGTTTCGGCTCGGGCGTTGCAGATATCGAGATCCGGCGCTCCGATTGCCGCCACACAGGGGTGGAATTGGAGGAGGAGTGAAGAGAGCAATCAAGGTATGGGGAGGTCGCGGGAAGCAGCGCGTGGGCGCATAGGAACGTTGCGCGGTGAAGAGAGAGCAGCGACTGACTCATGCCACTGACGCTGCTAGCGAGTCAAGTGAATATGGCTGTGCTTTTCGGCTTCGGAGGTACGCACCGTGATCCGCTGATGCCGAGCCGGCGCTTCGGCAAGCGGAGAACACCGCGCGCTATCTCGCGGTCGCCGCCACGGAGGAAGAAGGCGAGGGGGGGGGGGGGGGGGGGGGGCAGGTTCTGCTTGGACCCCATTAAAAGCGCGCCCAGCTAGCGCAGTGAGCTGGCACGGCTGCGGGGCTGGTAACGCGAGACAACGGCTACGCCGCGAAACGCAGGAACGGGTGCCAAGGAGCTGCGCTATAAAATTACTCCATAAATAATGAAACGGCGCATTAACGAAGTGCTAAATCTGTGTGAACCTTTCTGCAGGAAATTAGTGAACATGCCGCGGTGACTCAGCGGATAGGCGCTCGGCTACAGAGTCTGATCACCGGTGTTCGAACCCGACCGCGGCAGCAGCGTTTCGATGAAGACGAAATGCAGAAAGCGCCTGTGAGCTGTGCGAAGTCAGTGCACGTTAAAGATCCCCACGTGGTCGAAATTATTCCGTAGACCTCAACTAAGGCACCTCCTTGATTCCCTCCCTTAACCGTCCCTTTACAGTGCGGTTCGGGTGTACACTGAGATATGTGAGATGTTTACTGCGTCATTTTCTTTCCTCAAAACCAAACCAAACCCCAAAAGCTTCGAGCCACCTGTTCTAAATCTACCGGCTGCCGCGAAGAGTGGGCGCCCTACTCCACCGCCACACCACTCCCTCTACGCACGTGAGAGCGCAGTCTGGAGGCAGCGCCGGACACTCTTACGTCTCCCCGCTAACAGTGGCCGCATGCGCCCAGCCTGATACCCACCTCACAGCTGGTGGTGGTGGATAACATTTATTTAGGCTATTTACAGGAGAGAGTGGGGACCCTTACGAAAATGGCAGATATGCTCCAGACATATTTTATATATGGCTGTATATACTCATATATGGGATCATATACAGTTAAATAGGTCCATATATGGTCGTATATACGGCCAGATATGACCATGGGAAACCTGATATGCCGCCATATACTGCTATATATGGGCGTATACGACCACAAATACGGGCAGATACGGCCATAAGGTACCTTATATATGCGATATACTGCTATATATAGTAGTATTTGCGTCCTTATATAGATGCTCTTTCTTTATATGGGGACCTTCAAATCCTTATATGGAAACAATCTCGCAGATATGGAACATATACCTCATATATGGGATGCTTGTGCCATATACTTCCGAACTTAAACAATTAACTCTGTGTCAAACATGATATTATTGGTTTATTAAGATGGTGAAACACACCGCACAACAAGGTACTAAGCTTTGTATGATTGAGGCTTCAATCAAGTTAGACTGCTACTACATAGCGGTGTTTAACTAAGGTGAATTAAAGTACAGTGCTGTAAATTACCTTCAACTTTGCTATGATTTAAATGTACTAATACATACATATACGCGCTTTCTATCTTGGGTGGACTTCGAACCTTCCTTGCGAACTGATTCTTCCTGACTGGGTCTAAATAAGTGGATTGCAAGTCCAGCGAGTTGGTTGCGATCGAAATCATAGTTTTTAGGAACATTGATAGATTATAGAGTCCCGAACGTACAACAAGCGCTTGGGGATCGAACTCAGCCCCTTCGCAAACGTGATGAATACTCAAACCATCAAGCCGGTGGTGCGGTGTACGTTCCTTCTTTGGGCGCTGTTCCCCAAAACTATGTCGTTCTGAAGGACTGGGAAACCTACATTGTTTGCGGTAATGCCAGACAACAAACGTTTGCAAAACCGCTGCAGCATACGGCCATTTCTTGTCCAGGAGCGTAAAGAACACATCGCTCCTTGCGGCACAGGGATGAAGATTAAAACGCTCTAGTATAATTGTCAGAGAAAAAATACAAAATATTTGGAAATTCATCTATCTAGAGTTGCCAGCAAAACGTTTACAATGCAGACGAGAAAAACTCCACAGCTACAAGCAAATCTTTTACCCATCGCTTTTTCCGCGCCGCCGAGTCTCCGTGGTGTACTGACCAAGCTCGCCATTCCACTCCGACTGTTGTGCTAAGCTGAACAGTTTGTAAAAAATTTTCTGCAAATAGTTCTTGATACTATGCGCGTTGATCTGATTCTTTTCTCCTTAAATTTTTCTTACCTTCGTAGTCCAACCTCCCCTGCCGGCCGATATTCAGATGCCAGTTCTGAGACAGGCCGTCACGGGGAAGCAAGACATCCTTTATTTGCGTAATAAATGAGTCGCCGCGGTGTCCACGGTCAGCCACCATATTCGCACTTTTCAGCGCCTATAGGTGGCGCGGCGGCATCGCCGTCATGGAGAACGGAGCGGTGATGGAGGTACCACGGAAGCGCGTGGGTATGAAGGAGCATGCAGCTCCCGACCCTGTTGCGTTTGTCGAAGCGATTCTGCCGCTCGCTGAACAAATGCAGAGGTGCGCCGTAGGGAATGATAGACCTTTCAATGTCAGCCATATGATCCGTTAACAGCTTGAAACCATACAACGCAAAGGAAGGTAGGGGACTAAGGAAGCACTTTCATGCGCCTCTTTTCTATCCTCTGTTGCATTAACTTCCGCTAAAACTTTTTAACATGAATGGCTAAGTGATTGCCTTCAAAGTACCGTAATTTCGGGTATGCAGTCCGCGGGCTGTAATGTAAAAAAAGCTGAAATTTTGCGCTTTGCGGCGCACTAACTATAGGCGCGGACAGTATAGTATCGCCGGATATGCAATGAAATTCCTTACGCTTACTCTATTAGGATATCGTTCTGGGGTGTGTGCAGATAAATTTTATGCGCCGGTCGCACACGTTGCTCCTCTGGGCTTTGTGTATCGGACGCGGACAGTCCAGTGAACAAAATGTTTTTCAAAAATAATTGAGCCCTGCTGACACATGTGGACTGCATATTGTAAATTACAGTAATCAGCCACGACCGGCACTAATCTAGTGCTTTAACCTCGCCCTATTTACAGAACTCGTGAACATGCTAAGGAGCGAAAAATACAGAACGTTTCGCAAAACATTACTGTGCACAGGGGTCCGCTACGTTTAAATGTTTCATGAGCACCACGGTCAGAACATCAACTGTTCACATTCAAACCACTCCTTTAAAACGCATATATGCAAACTCTCTAACCAGCTTGTGTTTTTTTTGTATTCTTGACGCCATGTCGTGAGAGTACTCGGTAACCTGTAGCGACGACACGGTGCCGGCTGTCAGCCGTGTACGCAGAGGGCTAAGATCCTTGATTGAAGTCATGAAACTCCGGACCGAGGAGCGCCGTAACCAGTCACGCTGTGGCGGCTAGCTCACCGAGATAACGCCAGAAGAAATCTTTCTAGATTTCTCACAGTTCACGACCATCGAATTTGAATCACTCACTTTATTCCCGATCTACAGCTCCAAGCTTCAATGTGGTTTCAATTTTTTTGTACCTAGAGGAACTGCACACGCTCAGTTCATCTCACCCGGCACGATTTTTGCACTGGGGGACTCTATACAAACGATCGCTTCACACTTTTCGCGCCGGCACATCCATTGCGCGAAGTGTAGCTGCTTGCACTGCGAACGCCGATCACCGGCAGACCGCTTCGGAAAAGAACCGCGTGGGGGCGCCACCGTTGCTGAAAAGCGCGAATAGTGCCACCACTCACGGCAAAAAGTTCCTTACCCTACTGAGCGAGAGATGGCGTTGCTGAGGCGGTGAAAAAGCGGACCCTCGAGACCCCCCCAGAACAGCAGAAAAGCGACACATTGCCGCCTTCGGCGGTGCTCAGCAGATAGCTGGAGGGTGGGTAGTCCAGGTCCATGTCACTTTCCCCCTTTCTTTCGCTCCGAAAGGCACGCCGAGGGTACCGAGGGAACCAGAGCTTTGCAAAGGGGCGTTGCAAGCGCGAGTGAAAAGCACCATAGCACCGTCTCCCGCGACGCCCCACAATTGACCGGACAGACCTGTCACCCATACCATTGAGAAGTTGCGCGTAACGCCCTCTCTCTTGAAAAAACCAGTTCCGCACATGCTTTGCACGTGTTGGACTGCCTGGAAATCTGTTTGCGCTGACGCTTGCTTTTTCCTTCGTGCTAGAACGCTGACGAGATTAAGAGGATTAGGAAAATGTACAAGGGCGATAGAAAATAATGTGAACAGCATGTTGCCTACGCACTGCGAAATTGGAATTCATGTCTGTAGCGTACTTGTGTTCGAATTAGGCGCCGCGCTGTTCGCATTTCTTTCTATCGCAACAGTACCCTCTCAGGTGCAGGTTCCAAGAAAGAGTGGTCAGCGATTTTTTTTTCTGCGCCGAACCTGAAAAAAAAAAGAGAACTGACAGTGCATCAGGTCCACTTCGTGGAGCAGATTGTTGACGAAACCGCCGTCACCGTTGCGCCGAAATGTGTGTCGCAAGTCAATGGCAAGTTCATTTAAGACGTGGAATTCGAGCTTAATACCTTTTTTTATATGGCAGGGACATTTTCGCAAAGTACTTAATTTTGTTGGGTAGCTGAGCAGTTCGATGTACGCAACTTTTTTGGCCAAATAGTTGGAATTTTTTACGCTTTTCGCTGAATAAGAACGAGCATGTGTTTATTTGGACGTAAAATAAAGATAGGCGAGGCTGAAAAGAAAAACGAAAATACGCGCGAAATGTGCTTACCAGCTGCTCGCTTACGGCTAACAGAAAAAATGCTATACTTTGGTCAGTCACTGCGCAGTGGTTGGTAAATTTAATGTAATGCCGATTGCAGCGCACGTGCATTCCCAAAACAATTTATTTGCAGAGCCATCGCTTATATTAAAATGCTCACTCATGTGCAAGCTAATATCTTTACTACTTTTACTTTGAGACATTTTTTACATCTAGCAAAATAACTTGAAAATTGAGCCGGGCGTCACACAAAGGAACAATGAGGCGATCACTGACCTTGCCTCACACGCGTCTGCCTAACGCAGCTGTTGATGTCAGCCTCCAAAATATTTGTTTGCGTTACCTGACCGGCGGAGGGCTTTACAGGAAAAAAAAATAGTTTCGTTAACGTGAGCTCTACGACTAAACACTGCATGCTTAGTGAATTACAATGAAAATTCGTCAGAAATAATATACACGCGCAACATACCAAACCAATTTAGCAAGAGAAAACCGCCTACTTCAGCTTGCGCACAGAAGTTATCCAGGCTTGCCGTCTCTCGTTCTCAATCATTTCACAGACAACAATTCCCTGGAAAACCATTTTTGAATGGGAAAAAGTGTATGAACGCATTTTTTTATATACACTGGAAGATTTCACTATACCAACCTCCCGTCGACATGCTTGCATGGTTTTGTTTTGTTTTGTCTTGCTATTAATGTTTTTGTTATCGCTCGATGCGAGCGATGGAAAAGTTCTGCAAGATTTTGCTACACATCGAAAAGATTCCCCGTAACCTCCAAAATTTTCTCAGCAGTAGATTACAAATTTCGAATATTGATTTTTTTTTTTCCAGGAATGTGGGACATATGTCCAGGAAATCTATAGAGTTACACTGGCTGCTCTTCGCCGTTGATGTTGTGAGAACTATTGTGGTAGCAAACGACTCAACAATACGTTTCTCCACTCTCTCAACGTCGCGGCATTCCAGTCATGACTCACAACGAGCGGCAACCCCTCTTTTGTGCACCCACGAGCAGGACTGCACGTGCTCACAATGAAAGAAAGAGTGTCAGCAGCGCGAGCAGCACGGGTACCAGTCGAGGCGTTGCTGACTCCATGCGCTCCGCCGGCGACGTGCCGGCACAGAATTTCGGAAATGACCAGCAGGCATGAAAAAAGTGCAATATAATCGCTGTTTTATATTCGTTACAAGTCCGGATAGTGAAGCTGGCTGACTGGCTCCAGCATTGTAGTGAATTAAAACGATGACGCAGCTATTATATCGCAGTTTTTCATGCCTCACTCATTGACGTCCCACTCATAGTGAAGTTATTGAAGTTTAAACAGCAAGACAAAAAATCGATAATAAATTATTTACCAATTCTAGGAACACCACGTGGTACTCCATGTATAATAATGCCTCACGCATCATTACAAAGAATAAAACACGCACCCAAAAGTTAGGTGTCCATACTCCTTTAAGAGCCCTTACAGTTTGAAGAACAGGTGTCTAATTGACTCACATAATGAAATCAGCCGCATACATAACATGGTCGGCTGGAATTGCGAAAAACGCATCGTTACTACACAAAGACAATGGTTTGCTTTATGTACATGTATTCCGCTCAGAGAAGCATAGGTGTAAGTAAACAAAAAGACTAAGCATTTCTTGCTGAGTATGTTACAGGACTTTTGTGTTAGGTATTTCCTCAGGGCATTCATTTAATTAGGGACAGCAAAGGAATTTTGACGTGATGTATCGCATTGTGATGATAAACTTCAGGAAGGGTTTAGCGATGTGAAATGCAATAAATTACTTTACAAAATGTAATGCCCTTTTTAGTTTTCTTTATATTGATCAAGAAAAGGGTTTTAGATGGCGGGAATTCACTAATATCAATATAAAAATTTTAAACCACTCTATGCAACGTGATACAAATCCATACAGAAAAACTTGTAAGCGAAACATCGTGAAAAACTACAAAAGCACGCTCAGAAAAACGACATCGTACCCACAACGCGCACGCATGCATGTAAAAAGAACCGCCCTAACCCGCTGAACCACACAGGTGTATAAAAAACCGTAGTCTGAAACTACAGATGCCCGCTCCAAGAACGCCCCCCAAAACCACTGCCTATTACTCAGCGCATTACTTCTCTTTACACAAAGAAACAAAGCAACTCCTAGGACTCCTACCAGTGATGGCACATTAAAAACACCCTAGACTATGTAAATCCGCTCCCAGTTTGCACTCATGAATTTAGTTCCAAAATACACTCTGTTCCAGTGGACCCTCATGTGCATGCGCAAGCATGCATGATCTCCATGGAAAGAGATGTAATTTTATCTTCGATATATAAACACAGCAGTAGGTCGAGCCACCCATAATTAGCGAAGTTTGTTTTCGCTTTCGGAGGGAATATCTTGGAGCTCTCCTAGCTGACTGCAAACTGAGCGAGAGAGCGACGTCCATCTTCCCCCCGTCCCCCTTCCCTGTTACCCAGATGACGTCACTCGTGCTCGCCAAACTGCAGCGCATGGAGCCTATACTTAACTTGGACACCACAGCCATCGTTCGGCTATTAAAACCCCATTCGAAACACCATGTGAGAAAAAAAATGCTATGCAAATTATTTACTGGTCAGATGTTAACAGCCCATTTTGTTCCGTCTACAGCAAGGCAAGCGAACAGCCCATGTGAAAAAAACAAAATATTTTGCCTGTATACTTTCAGCTGTTGCGCAGAACTAGGCTGATTCCTGTGTCTGGGTGAAGGATCTACCTAAGTACATATTTTTTAACTGGCTCCAAGTGAATACTTCTCTGCAATGTAGAAAAAGAAGGCGATATGCGTGTTCGCGTTTCATTCCGGCTGGATTGCATAGCCGATCCTAGTTATACTGAACCTGACGCTCCCGCTCATTCTGTTTGATTCTTAGTATGATGACTCCCCATATTTCCGCAAAAAATACTAAATCATAGAAAGATAGCTTTTGTCTCTTGAATTGAAGTCCATTGTGCACGCAACCAGACCATATCACGGCGCTTTCCGAGCTCTCCAGCGCCGTCATGAGCTGCTTCGATGAGACCCTTGCTTTCGACGAATAAGCGCTAGTCCGCATTGTTCGCGTATGTGGTCTCGGCTTTTGTGGAGAGCGAATACACAAGTTTTGGCGAATGCAAATGGTCATAGGTGAAGTTTTGGAAACTGCAACCCTTAGCGGAGGATTGCTGATATCGCAGGACAAATAGAACGAGCGGGAAGCGCCGGTGTCACCCGGCATGCCGAGCATTGCTTTAGGGAGCTGTCAACTGTCGACCACTGGCGCCGCTCGTGGATAACAAATCAGATCATTTTCAGTGATGCGATCAATCGTCGAACATGCTTCTGGATAAAGCAGTTCAGCACCGAGTATTTGTGGTATGGAAGAAAGCGGATCTACCACGACCGGGAAGCGCCAGTTCTCCGGCTGTCAAGTGTTTCGTCGCAATCATCCGGTCTTCTTGCAGTGATCATGCTGTGTAAACAAGCATAGTTACAATCCATGCATCAGAAAGAGAATATTCAACATAGCTTGCGTTTTATGCCATATACAAACGATAACAGGTATGCAGACAACGGTGGTACTGCAGTGCAGTCGACATTTGTGTATTCCCGCTGAAATTTCACGCGCACGCTGTAAATGCTGAATGACTAGTCATTAACTTGAAGCACTAAATTAGCGACAACGCAAGCAGTGTGCTAAACAAAGGGGAGAAGAAACAAGTCAGCAGCAGATGTCGAAATCAAGAGGGCCGAAGCAGTTGCGGGACGCGGCTCTGAGGCAAGATAACGGCCACCGCCAATGACAGGGGCGGTCTCTGTTCGCATTTCGTAAGCATTTGAAACCGTCGAATGTCGGCCGGACGCCGAAGAGCCTCTGAGTGCTCAACTTTCCGCTAAGATATCTTTTTCTCATTTTCCGCAAAGCTCTGTCGACTCGAGTGGCGATCGGTTCGACGGGATTTCAAGCAGCCGTGTAGCGCGCATTGGGCATGGCAAGGAAAATACTAGCGATAACGTCAAGGGGAGCGATTAGAGTATTACTGAACAAACTGGTGTCATCCATATCTTAGCACTAACAAAATGCGGATAAATGAGCTTAGGGTGGCTGTCACAAAGTGCGCGCATGCCTTATCTTTCTTTTTTCTTCTCCGACCAAATTGGCCACGGCTGGCCACGGCGCCGGTAGTATGCGGGCATGTCGCGACGCAGCGGCGATGACTTTGCCTCCCCCCGCGTGGGCGTTGACCCCTCGCGACGCTGGGGGGTCAAGACTACGCCGCCCCCTCCTCAGGATTATCGCCGGGAAGCGAGTGCTTTCGCGAGGGGGGGACGGGAAGCGGCCGGTGAATGCCCTAGCACCCGTCCCAACCTTGGGAAGTTAACATCGCTCCTCGTTAGGACCATACGTTTCCTTCGCATTCCCTTCAGTTTCTTCATGTTTCTTCTCCCCCTTCTCAACATCTGTAAATCGTTGGTGCACGGGGCCGAGAGGATTCGTTTGCTTTTATTTGTTTTTTTTTGTGGTTTGTCACGTGAACACGGTGGCGGGAAAATCACGACCGAGTTAGTTGGTTTAGAGATTTCGGTGCGTGCCGACGTGTGTGGGGTCAGCCAGGGAAGTGCTCGGCAAGCGAGCCTAGGCGGTGTCTGACGTGTAGAGCGCGGCGACGGCGGCCCCGAAAGACGCGTGGAAGACGCGTAACCCGGGGCCCAAGTTCGCCCGTATCCGCAACCCACCCCCCCCATCAGCACCGCGCGCTTCCGCAGCCCGACGCTCCCTGCGACCGGACCTTGCCACTACGCAGCTAAGTCACCGATTCTCACCACTCGCTTTGCTCTTTTCTTTGTTCTGTCGCTGTTCTCGTCCTATTCTTTTGTATATTGCTTTAATCGTGTAACTTTGTTGTGTAGTTCTCGCCCTGTTGCTTTCCTTCCTATTGTTAATAGTTGTTTGTGTTCGATTCTGTGTTTATTCGCGTCGCGCCTGTGTATTTTCGCAATATTGCTTGGTTTGTTTTGTAGCGGTTTGTTCTTGTTCTTACCCAAGTAAAAGGGTTGCTGAGGAAACTTGCCTATACGCCTCATGCCTCCGGTCAACGGCTAATCAGGCGTGGCCCCTATCGCCGGTCAGCAGTCTAACTTCATCTTCCGCACGCGGGGTGGAGAGGTTTGTCGCTCCTCCCCCTCCGAATTTACGGAGAGTGCAGTGGTGGGCAGGTTGGCCCGATTAATTATAATTTCGGCGCCAATCAAACATCTAGCCGCCCACCCTATCGTGACAATTGGCGTCCGCGGACAGGACTTGCTGACCACGATTGGCCTTGACCGCGAGGCATAGCATCCAGGCAATAATCTCAGGCATTGCGAGAACTGAGAACCAGAGCCTTGGCGCAATGGCAGATTTGGAGGAGATAATTGCTCTCGGGAGACAGCTGGGCTTCGAGGGGGTGGCCCTTCAGGAATTCCTCAGAAACGAGCGCGCGAAACGGCGCGAGCGTCGTCGCGAAGAGGATGAGCGCCGTCGTCAGGAGGACGAGCTAGACAAAGCGCGCTCAGCGCGCAGGATGTTGGAGCTGCAGAAAGAGCTTGAGGCTCTCCGAGCAGGGAGCAGGCTTAGCAGGAGCGCTGGTCTTTATGTTGCTTGTAATGAAAGTGAAGTAGGGTGTGAGACAGCACGGAAGGTGCTTGAGGCCGGCGAACGAGATTACCGGCAAGGCGACTGCAGGGCGGAAGCAGAAGTGGCATCGGCAGCAGATCAGGTGCGTTTGCCGACGCCTCCCGAGCATGGGGAGCTCACGTTCAAAGGGGGTGAACTTTGTATCGTCAAAGGACGAAGTGGTGAGCTCGGCCATGCAATCGGGGTAGAGGGGAGTTCGGAAACGCCTGGAGCGAACACGCTGGAAGAGCTGTTCAGCCGAATGCCGGCACCGCCCTCAGACGTAAGATTGGAGGCAACAGTGTCGCCTGACCTGGAGGACGGGACACTGGGGCACACTTTCGGGAAAAGAGATCCCGGCTATGTCACGGCTCCTGAGCGGCGGACCGTTCAGCGAGCTGTGGAGCGCCCCGACCCTCATGATGATGAGGAAAGAAAAGCAGAGCTCGACGGACCGGTCGAAGTCGAGGAGCATTGCTCGGACTCGTCGGCTGTAGAGCCTGACAGGGAGCATGGAGCACAGTTGTGGTCCGTAGGGGAACCAGCGGGTCGCGATGATGCCGCAGTTTCCGCGCGGCTTGAACCGCTTCATGCTTTTACGGAAGAACCATTTTGCGAGGAGCCAGCGGTACAGGTGGGAGTACAGGTCTACGTGGGGGTAGGGCGAGCCGGTTGCTGCGAGAGTGCCGTTTCCGCACAGCCAAGCGCACAACCAGCAAATGACGTAAAGTCATTAGGTACCCGCCAAGGGGACTATTCCCACGAAAGACCAGGTTACCGCACTGGGGATATGTGCAGCTCGACAAAAGCGGGCTCGCAGGTAAGCCCTGTCGGGCAGTGCCCGTCTTCCACGGCTGCCTATCAGGAAAGGGAGGAAGAAGAGCCTGCAGTGCTTCATAGCAGCCTGCAAAATATAGGGCACGTGATTTGCATGGCTCCTACCGGACTCGTGAAACGCTCAAACGGCAAGAGCCGTTTTCACGCCGCGGTGAAGAGTTGGCACGACGCTCGAACGATCCCTCGCATCGACGGTCTCAGCGTCGAAGTAGGCGGGAGAAAGTTTTTGGGCGGAAAGTTCCGCACCAAGAGGTACGGTGAAGTCCCACTCAGCGCCGTAGTAAAGGGAGACGCGAGGCCGGCACTGATTATCTTTGCCGGAACCTAGATGGTCATTAGAGATCAACGCTCCACCCTTTCTGGGCAGACATTCCTTTTCCTTCCTTCATACTTTGTGGCTTGTCTTCCTATGTTTTGGGAATGCTGTGCTGCGCAAGATGTTTGTGTATGTTGCTTAACATTTCAGTGTCGACCTCTTTCGATGTAATGTGCGTATGTTGTGTGCAGTGTTGAACTGTTTCGACTCCAAGTGCAGTGTGGAACAGTCTGCAGTGACTGTGACGTGACTGCGTGAAGTGTGCAGTGCGCGATCCGGCGAGCCGTCGGGGAAAACTGATGAGGCGACGAGATGGTGCGCCCTGGTGACTGTGAAGTGCGCGTATTTTATCTGTGTTTCCTTGCTCGGCAAGACGCATTTGTGCATGCACGACATTTGTGCATTTGATTTTGAAATGTTATTAAGAATAACATTCTTTTCGTGGGGGTTGTGTCACAAAGTGCGCGCATGCCTTATCTTTCTTTTTTCTTCTCCGACCAAATTGGCCACGGCTGGCCACGGCGCCGGTAGTATGCGGGCATGTCGCGACGCAGCGGCGATGACTTTGCCTCCCCCCGCGTGGGCGTTGACCCCTCGCGACGCTGGGGGGTCAAGACTACGCCGCCCCCCTCCTCAGGATTATCGCCGGGAAGCGAGTGCTTTCGCGAGGGGGGGACGAGAAGCGGCCGGTGAATGCCCTAGCACCCGTCCCAACCTTGGGAAGTTAACATCGCTCCTCGTTAGGACCATACGTTTCCTTCGCATTCCCTTCAGTTTCTTCATGTTTCTTCGACCCCCTTCTCAACATCTGTAAATCGTTGGTGCACGGGGCCGAGAGGATTCGTTTGCTTTTATTTGTTTTTTTTTGTGGTTTGTCACGTGAACACGGTGGCGGGAAAATCAGGACCGAGTTAGTTGGTTTAGAGATTTCGGTGCGTGCCGACGTGTGTGGGGTCAGCCAGGGAAGTGCTCGGCAAGCGAGCCTAGGCGGTGTCTGACGCGTAGAGCGCGGCGACGGCGACCCCGAAAGACGCGTGGAAGACGCGTAACCCGGGGCCCAAGTTCGCCCGTATCCGCACCCCCCCCTCCCCCTCAGCACCGCGCGCTTCCGCAGCCCGACGCTCCCTTCGACCGAACCTTGCCACTACGCAGCTAAGTCACCGATTCTCACCACTCGCTTTGCTCTTTTCTTTGTTCTGTCGCTGTTCTCGTCCTATTCTTTTGTATATTGCTTTAATCGTGTAACTTTGTTGTGTAGTTCTCGCCCTGTTGCTTTCCTTCCTATTGTTAATAGTTGTTTGTGTTCGATTCTGTGTTTATTCGCGTCGCGCCTGTGTATTTTCGCAATATTGCTTGGTTTGTTTTGTAGCCGTTTGTTCTTGTTCTTACCCAAGTAAAAGGGTTGCTGAGGAAACTTGCCTATTCGCCTCATGCCTCCGGTCAACGGCTAATCAGGCGTGGCCCCTATCGCCGGTCAGCAGTCTAACTTCATCTTCCGCACGCGGGGTGGAGAGGTTTGTCGCTCCTCCCCCTCCGAATTTACGGAGAGTGCAGTGGTGGGCAGGTTGGCCCGATTAATTATAATTTCGGCGCCAATCAAACATCTAGCCGCCCACCATATCGTGACAGTGGCCAAGTAACGAGCCGAACAAAGGTCGGCGTTTAGAGTGGCAGAGTGGACTCCAAGGGCAGCGAGTCACAGTCAAGGCTTATGGAATGTCTGATGAGCAGATGTGACAAAAAACAAGGGTAGCCTCACCCTGCCCGACTGAATTCAACAGCAGCTAATCGGTGGTCGATGGGAGGGTTCTTTGTCTTGTAAAATTGATCACGGATGACGATGATGGCGATCCCCGTCTTCAAATTTGGAGTGAAAAGCGACCTTCAGATCAGGCAATTCGGTTCTTATAGCCGTTGCAGCCTTCTGCTTCTCCTTAAAGAACTACAACATGTTGTTGTGTGCTGCAATGGAGTACAGCGCACACAAATCCCCCCCCCCCCTCTCAAAAAAAAAAATTCCGATCCAATCCGTACAATTATGCATGCAAAACAGTATATACCAGCGATCTAATTTTTCCAATGAAGTATGCTAACTGCTGTTCCCTGGTAGAAGGCATTTGTTGCTTATTTTTGTGTGTTCATGACGACGAGCACTAGATGAAGCTGAAAAGTGTTTTATTTCATTCTAGGCAAGAGAAATCGAAGAAACATCACGAGATGCACCTGGTCATCACACCAGGGAAAAGTTTGGCGCCCTTGGTCACTCTAGTCAGGTCGTAATCACGTCGATTTCACCGGACATTGAAGATACCTCAGAACGCCGTCGTTTTTTGAAAAATTCAGGCAAAGATAACGCCCTAACACAATGACTGCCTGTGTTTTCACAAAAACAAGCACTTAAGCCTCAACAAGTAATTAGAATTTTAAGAGGTTTGTTAGGAAATTAACGGTGATAATTCCACCACACTATACGGCCGCTTGGCCGAATAACTTGCATACAGAAACCGCTGTGGTGTACCGCTAATCATTTCTTAATATAAATTGTGAAACCGCACCTTCACAACATCATTTATGTGTGCAAAAAACTCATGAAACCTATTTGTCCAAAACGGAAATTGCCGTTTGACTAGCTACATATTTGATAGAGAAGGCGCGCCGTTACCTTTGATAACCAGCTGAAACGTTCCCGTAATCCACCCTGTCCTAAAGCAACAAACATGTAAAATGACGTGATTATGTGCCACAACTGCCAGCTAGTATAGGCATTCAAGAAGAGAAGACCGCTCACGCATGGGGTTCCGAATCTGCGGAACAAGCAGATGCTAAATCTGCGAGCGAATGCAAACGTCAAGCTGCGCATCGTATCAATCTCTAGGAAAGGCGATTGGGACCTTTGTGATTTATCTGACGTGATGTATGGTCGAATTCATTGCGCAGTGTCCAGCACAAGGAGCAGAGAGCTAGCGATTTTCGAAATTCGCTTTAACAATCACTTCGAATATAACAGGTCTCAATCAAGCCTCTCTTTGGTTTATGTAGATAGGACGAAATATTTATTCGGTTCAGTTTACATAATACGTCCTACAGAGTGACCCGAAAACACGACGCAGCAGGGGTATCGTTAGTTATATATATTTTGATAAAGATACACGCGATATAAAGCCCCATCTCGATGGACACTTCCAAGGCATACACGCGAAGCGCCTGCGCGCCCAGCACGCACCGCGACGGGCGTCGAAAAGTGGCATGAACCTCCATGCTCCTGGTGCTGGCTCACTCTCCCTCCGGTGCCGACTGAAAAAAATGTCAAGCCGTGAACAAGAGATGGTTGGGGAGCTGCAAGGATTCCAAGAAAATTTAGGGGAGGAGAGCTTCAAGCCATGAAGAAAAAGAGTCCCCGACAGCCCCCGCGGTCCTCCCATTGTTGTAAACCGGACCCCGCTTCTGACGCGCGCGCGAGCGCCCGTGCGCAGGTGCCGATATCTGACATGCACAGATATGCACAGATATCTGCTAAGGAAGGCATTGGTGGCGCCACTCTTGACTGTCGTCTGTTGCACAGAGCTAGAAGCCGGACTCTGCAGTGTGCTACACACTTTCGTGCCGGGCGACCAATTTCCGGTTGTACCCGTTGTTGCATCCACTTGTTTTCCCTTTGAAATCATGGTACAGCGCCACACTTGCGCGTTTTGAGGAAGAAGACACTTTTGACGTTATGAAAATGACCTGCGCCAAGCATGCATGGGATGATGAGCCATCGGAAGGATACAGGGTGCAAGTGAGCGGGAAATACCAAGGTTTCTGTGAACCTGCAATCATCAATATTTCAGGTAAGCGTGAACAACCATTTACTGTTTTTCCCGTATTGCTTTGTTGGTTACCTTTGTCAATGCCGTCGGCAGTTTTCGATGATAGGGCTATAAATTAAGCTAAATGGTATCATAATGCGTGATTTATTTCTATGTGCAGTCGGAGAGTAATCTCTCATTTTTCAGTAGCGAAATTTTTACCGCCACCGAGTTGCGTTCCTGCCAGCGGTAGTTCAAGTGCATGATATGAATTGTGTAACGCAAAAAACATAGACTAACCTCGCTAAGCACATTGCGGGGCTAGTTAGGGATGTATTTTCTAACTAACGAGACGTAGACAACAACCTGTCATGGATTCTGTCATATGCACGTATCAGGAACTGAACCCTTTTCATTGTCGTAAGTAATAGTGCTAATTCTATTTTAACACGGGATCAGCATTGCTGCGTTCTGCGTATCCAATTAGGCTACAATGGCCCCATTACATTTGCCACAAGGCTTGCGCTCTACAGCTAAGCAGGAGCAGTCGAATGAAGAGCTGGTACGCGTTTTATTTCGGGTGGTTAGTGCGAACGAATGTGTTTCAGAAACAATTGTCGTATACCTGTTTCCGTTCGCGGTTGTGCCAAGAAACTTTAATGGTAAAGCCCGAAAAAAAAAGCAAGAGGCTAAGCTTTTAAAGGGGCATCGCGATGATTTGCTCTGTACCAGTTAATATTATTAAATAGATTCATCATGCGTTCCAGAGACCAGAGCAAAAAGAATAATTGAAATCGGAGCATGCAAGCGAAAGTTATTCCACTCTGAAAATTCGAAATGAAAAGCTCAGACGAAAACGCATTTCACTCTCCCATTTCACTCACCCAGTACCGAGATTGGGCGCTACAAATCAGAACCGCGCCTAGCGCCCACGCAGCGGAAGCGTGCATGCAGGTGTTGCTTGTCGGGGCTGTAGACAGCCGCGCATTTTGACGGCGTCTTCCCCCCGTGTACGCGACGCCGTAGTAAGGGCAGGGGGGACTAACGACAAAGGAAGCTCCCCGAAGTTTCTTTTTTAGGCGGACTTTAAGGCTGTCAGCCGTAGCCCCCCTCCCCCCAAACTCGACTCCCGTCTCCTGTCCGGCCTTTCTCTTCACATTTTGGGCAAGGTGTATCGACTGGCTTTTTTTTCGCTGCCGTCTTGGTATGGTCACGGCCGGTCTCGACGCGCGCGCTTTCTGGTCTGAGCCAACGTTTTTTGAACAGCGCTGGCCGCCATGAAGGTTTGAAGCGGAATGGAAAGTGTCGCCCCTAGCTGTATTCTTGTTAGTTTTCGTTCGCTTTCCCTGCTTCTTTCCAGTTTTTGTGGCATGCGAAAAAGCTTTCAGTACTCAGAGACATAATATTTTGGATCCATTTCACAACTATGAAGGAACAATATGGAAACTGGACGCCCAATCAATGAGAAAGGCAGCGCTCTATCTAGATGCCACCTCATTTCCGCTGCCGCAAATGGCCGCCGCGTTGCGACACCATCGGCTCGAAACAAGCATTTCTAGCGAAGATTAAAATATCAAATATTATGATTTCGGTGATCTTATTGCGCGTTCAGGACTCACAATGTTCCTTACTCTGCATACAAAGATTAAAGAACCCATGCTTTATGTACGTCGCAGGGCACCTTTAATATCCCACAATGAATTTTACGGTAGGGTGTCTCGGATTCAGTGCATAATTCTTCAACTTATGCTACTGTGGCCATGTTCACAAGTTCTGCGCAGATTTATATCATGATCGCTCTAAATTATCTCCCACGCAGCCTGCACAACGGCCTTGCCGACCAAGAATGGGCGGGAGCTCTCCGGAAAGCTGCTGTTGCTGGCCGTGGGCACTAAACTCAGCGAAATAAGGAGCGAGAAAGAAAAGCATCCAGAACTATAGAACCACAAGAGCATTAAATGTACCCTAATAAAATTTCCTGCGCAATTTCTGTGTGGTAATTGTGTTACTTGTGTTACCTATGCTATATGATTATCAGGAGCTTTAGAGCAGCATAAAACCGAGTGGTTTTTCAATTTAAAGCAGCACTTAGAGATGTATTGGATGACATTTTTTAACGTTTACAGATTTTTATTTTACAAAGTGCGAGAGTTATGTCGGTTTGGTCAGTGAAGGTGGACCGTACAGCAAGACGGGCATTATGTACGTAATAGAGCTCAATAATCTGAAAAATGATTAATTTTATTTAACTAATCAGCTTTCATAATTTTGATTTTGGGGCGTAAGTCTGTATCGCGAAAATGAAGGCCGTCAGTAAAAAAAGATAACCTTAGCTTTTAAATTTTCGTAATCCTTAATGAGGTTCTAAATACTGAACATACACATTTGCAAGCTCAGTGAATTGCCTTGTCCGCTTCGGATATTCATAAACGCGTCGCTGCGCGTCGTATCGTCGCCGAATTCAAAGAAACTTTTTCTACATCACAAAATACACAAACGGTGTCCGTGTTTGATGCATAAAAAAAGTGACCGACAGTTTTATGCTGCGGGTAAACCAACTCAGCGAGCTTTGAAATGCGCAAAATCCGGCGCTCGATATTTCAAACCCCTATACCAATTAAAAAAAAAAGTTAGAAACTGGGCTCACCTTTTACGATGACGGCCTTTAATTTCGCAACATAATATTGCCCCTTAGAATCAAAATGAAATGTTCATTAGTTAATATTAGTTAATTAATCGTCTATTAAATCAGGTTTATCGCTTACATAATGTTAATCATCCATCCTGTATAACCCCCCTACACAGCACCAACGTATCTGTCAAATTTTTAAAATAAAAATCTGCGTCAAAAATTTAAGTTGTATTACATATATGAAGTAGTAGCGGTAAGGACGTACTGCACAGTCGCTTACGTCTGCATGTGGCGATAACGGCATATGTATGACAGCATTCTGCAATGGTTGTAACTAATTTCATTACATATTTTTGTTTGACCGCCCTCCATCACTGTTTGGAGACGCCACGCCTCAGGCTCACCCTTTATTGGCTAATGTGATAGAAGGCCGCGTCGCTGTTGCAGGCAGTCACTGAGAGCGAGCAGTACAGAACTCGAATGAGAATAGTTTTACTGGCTGTGATGCTGGTGTTGTTCTAAAGTAGCAGCCTGTAACATTGGAGAAGGGGAACCTAGGTGCTTGCAGAGATTGCAGATGAAGCGCGCCGCAAATCGTTGGATTTCTTCAATTTTTTTTGTACCGTCTCCTTCGGTAGATCTCGCCGTATGAGGGCACATATACATAGGCTGCCATTTATTATATATTTCCATATGAAAGCTTATAAGGTTTTAATAACGCAGTAATCACTCATTTTCATTCCGCCAAGCAGTCACACGGCTACAAAGGGACCCGACACAGCTTCCACAGAAACTTTTGCTCTTTCGTAAAAAGATTCGTCCTGGTCTGGGAACATGGTGTATGACTGTGCTTGGATGGATGCGAATAAGTAATTAATAACTTAATGGAAGTCTGCTCCGCCTTAGGGGAAATTTCCCCTCAACACTTAACCAAAAGTATATAAGGTTATATGCAGATCTGTCAGTATATGTTCGTATATAGAACTAGCTCCATATATAAGCTCCAGCCAAATATGGACATATACAGATTTATCTATATTTGGTCATATATGGCCCATATAAGTATATTCATCCATATATGACTGTTCGCATATATGGCTATATACGGATTTGGCCGTATCTGGGTATATAAAGACCATATATAGAAATCCCATATATGGGCTCCATCAGATATGGTCATATAAGGATAGGACATATCTGGCTATATAAGGACCATATATGCATATATTTCCATATATAAGTTCAATCCATATATGGATATATAGGGAATTGGGCATATCAGGCCATATATGCAAGATATATCCTTATATGAATTCAATCATGATATGAATATATAGGGAATTGGGCATATCAGGCCATATATGCCAGATATATTCATATATTGTCATATATGAGTTCAGTCATGATATGGATATATAGGGAATTGGGCATATCAGGACATATACGACCATATATACATATATTTCCTTATATGAGTTCCATTCAGATAATGGTATATAGGGAATTGAGCATATCAGGCTATATACGCCCGTATATTCATATAAGACCTTATATGCCCAATTCCCTATTTGTTCATATCTGGATTTTTTCATATCAAACCAGATATGACATTTCCGTACGGGGACCGGTCTTAAGGGTCAGCCCCTTACAAAGAGCGAGGAAGGCGCTATGGCTCTCTAACGTAGAGAAGCCAAGGAGGGAAGCCTCCCAGCTCTCTCAGGCAGGTGACGGGTAAGGGGGGAAAGCGGGGTTCAAGGGGCATGCCCACACCTGTGGTGCACGTTCGAGAACGCGTATCCACATGGCGGGCACTTCCCATTAAAAGTTTGGTTTATTGGTTTGGTTTATTGGGGTTTAACGTCCCAAAGGAAGGACACCGTAATGAAAGGCTCCGGAAGTTTCGACCACCTGGGGATCTTTAACGTGCACTGACATCACACAGCACACGGGCGTCTAGAACTTCGCTTCCATCGAAATTCAGCTGCCGCGGCCAGGATCGAACTCGCGTCTTTCGATTCAGCAGCCGAGCGCCGTAACCACTGAGCCACCACGGCGGGGCACTCCCCATTAAAAGCCGGATTATAATATTGGAGCTCTGCCGGGCACAGTAGAGTGTTGGTATATAAGTGACGGAGCCAACGCTTCTCTCTTTTGGTTAGCCCTTTCGCAGGGGGGTGTGAAAGCAGCTATGCTTTGCTTGATACAACTGAATAACTCTTCCACCTTTCAGGCCCCAGCGGCCGACCTCTAACATTATCCATGGGCGTGCCCGAAACCAGGGGCCGTGGGCCGCGTCCTGAACCCATCTCGCTCTTCCTGGTAGTCGCTCTGCTTGCTGCAGCGCTGATGAACAAGCGCCCCTATTGAAAAATCCGGTATCGCGGCAAACCGGATTTTACCGGAACATATCGGTTTCATACCGGTCCGGTATCACTCTCATACCGGCGAGACCCGTCCGGTTTGATGGCTATACCGGTTCATACCGGTCCGGTATCGATCCCAAACCGGAAAGACCGCTCCGGTACGGGGTCATACCGGGCAGTCCATTCCCTGTTCGAAGCTCAAATCGGACAAACCAGTCCGGTACGGAGCTCAAACCGGACAGAGTAGTCCGGTACGTAGCTCAAACCGGACATACCAGCCTGTATTCAGAGCGATATGTGCTGCGGTTCTGGTGCTTGGTCTGCAGATTGACTGTTGTACGCCAGCAGATATTTTTTAGGGGAAGGGGGGGGGGGCAGCGTGCGCATAAGTGCGATAATCAACACATACACGGTTTTGTTGAAAGGTCTAGAAAAAGAAAAGGGCTAAGCGTGAGCTTCGCAGTGGCAAAACATGCAGTTTGTGCATGAAAGGCGGGGGCTGCTTCCCGTGCAGCACCCTGACAAAGCCAGGGCGGCTGTGTGCGGGCAACCGGCTAGTATATATCCGCCAGCAGCCTTCGTAAGTCCTTCGAAGATTACTCTGGATTTCACAGTGCAGAACTTCAAGACTGGCTGATAAACATGGCGAGCCTCCGGTGACTGCGCCAGAGGCTCAAAAAGGTTTGTTACTGTCGCGTTCATTGTAGCAGCTTTCTTAATGTTCGCTAGCGGCAGCCTCTAGCGACGCATCGATGAAGAAAGAAAATTCTTGGTTTCGTGCAGGAATTCTTTGCACTTCTTCTTCAAGTGATCGCCCATTGATAACGCAACTTGTCCAAGCGTCATCGCGAGCGGCCCCACCCTTCACTCTATCAGGAACACATACTAATCACAAATCGCCCAGAACATTTCTATCTACAAACAAGAAAAGGTTAATTCAACGGAGCCGGCAGCTTGGGGTGTTCCCTTAAGGGCGACGCTTCGTGCTAGCTAAAAGATACAGCGCTCGAGAGAACAAAATAAAAACAAAAACCACCTGTAGAAACCATACACGAGTAACCCGTCTTTGCGCAATTTTTTTTTAAAGCTTTTTTCTTTTCTCTTCTCACCGCCTTTGCTTTTCCTGGGTCCAGTCGCAAAAAAAAAACCTGCGCATTCCTGGCTTTTCTGACCTGTTCCTTCCAGTACCGTTCCCCGAAGCGGCGCGGAGGCGCTCACTCTACAACCCACGACCGAGCATTTTAAGCCGCCCTCCCGACCACGCTACCCGCGAGGCTTCCATGAAGTGGCGAGGAGGTTCCGATTCTGCTTGTTCACTGTGCCCGGTCGCAGCGCGGTGACTTTATGCAGAAGTCCTCCCCCGCCTTTCCTGCGCTTGTTTGGAACAGGTTTTAGTTCTCTCCTGCGGCTAGGTTGAGTGTCAAGCGATGAAGGTAGCTGCGAAAACACGCTGGCACTGGCTCGTTGGCGTTGAATTTGTGTTATACAATTTTTTGCGCCTTTCTTCGTGTTGCCTTGATCAATCCTTGATCAAAGATGACATTGCCTTTCATGCGTACGTCCAGTGCAAATATGGTGGTACCCTATCATCCTTGTCTCATTGATGAATGACTTCGCTCCGAAAGACGTGAGTGGTGAACATTTGACCGGTGGAGGCCACGGCAGTGAAGGCGGATTTTATGACGGCGACGTCGTGCTGCTAGGACGTAAGTACGCATTTTAAATCACTCTGTTCTTTAAGTACTGCCTCCGTCTCGGGGATATGCTCGGCGTCAACAGAAGCGTTCTAACTGTCCAGTGTCTTTTTAACTAAAACTTTGTAGATTGCACAGCGTAGAGGGACGGAATAGCGCAAAATTTTCTTTCAGTTACATACCGAAATTGCTTGTCCTTCATGATAACACGACTAAAATTAGTTTTATAGTTTGTATTCTTTCTTTACAGAGGCATGTGGTGTACACGTGCGAGAGCAATCATCGATAACCGTCCTGAGGGGGAGCGGCTCAAGCCCTTGAACAAACGTCAAGCATCGCATCGATGCTGCGGTATGTGCCGTAAATAATGGAGGATGACCACGCAAGCATCGGAATCGTCCGAGCAACCTGTTTACACACCAACAATGTTACGACGCAGATTTTCAACACATTATTGATTCAAATATGGAAGGCGTGAGGTGCATTCACGATACTGAGCATTGCCAATGCTCAGGGCCTGGCGTCTTGAGACTCCTCGCTTGTCTGTGGCTTGTCTGGGCCCACGAGGGCCCGCAATTCAGAGCCCCGTTTGTGCTACTGGGGTATGCATTTGTAATTATTGCATACAGGTCCACCTCGGGAATGGAATCTTTATTCCTTCGGCTACGTGGGCAGCAGTTATGGTGGCACCCAAAGATTCGCGTTTCTGCAAGGACGCAGCCTTTGGACGACTCCACAACTCCTGGAAAGGAACGTTACAGGGCAAGCTTGCCATCGGAACCTGAAGTCAGAAGCCTCGACAGTGGGCAGGAAGCCAATGACCCCTGAAAAGCTACAAGCCATTGGCCGTAAGTTGCATGTCACAGTGCTCAATGCATTATGTTGTGTGTCAGTGCCCAATTAAATGATAAGGTGGGGGCATTATGTACTACCAATCATATTTTCTTTTCTGCAGGTGCTTTTCACTACTTCATTGGCCAGCACCCTGTAGAGACCCCAGCGCCAGGAGATCATCGCAAAGAGTTAAATTATTACCTCAGTGAGCTGGTTCACGACATGCGAAAAAAATAAACATCTTTTGGAGTTTTTGATGCATTACAATACTCACCAAGCTACCAATACTTGGTAAAAGCTGGGAGCAAATAACACAATTGCACATAGACTGCAATACGAGTCGCTGATAATCGCAGATTACCAGTTTCTGAGGCTCTGTATATTGCAGCATTTGGCATGTGCACTTATGGCTCCAGTTTTTGGGCAGATTTAGTCCAAGTGGAATATATTTGAAGCATTTTATTCCTGCCTTTGTCCTGTGATACAGGGCCCTCCTGTATAATACGGGCGTAGCCTGTAGAATACAGGACTGTCCTGTAATCCGGTATGAATTTTAAACCGGAACCCCATACCGGGTTATTGTACAGGATTTGCGATACCGGATTACCGGAATATCCTGTATGAAACAGGACAGTCCTGTATAATACAGGACTCTCCTGTTTTGTACAGGATACTCCGGTAATCCGGTATCGCAAATCCTGTACAATAACCCGGTATGGGGTTCCGGTTTAAAATTCATACCGGATTTTTCAATAGGGGCAGGCTGCTCCCTAAGGCGAGGCATCAGGTGGAAGCCAGAGGGCTCCTGGACATTTAGGAGCCCTCCCACGGTGCATGTGCAGTTTTTTATTTTTTTTTGTTTAGATTAGTGAAGTTGAGCTTGCCCCCTGTCCTTCCATGCGGTTTGTCTCCTCCTCCTCCTTGCGGTTCAGCATCGTCGATACCACGACCACGATGACAATCACGATCAGCGCTGCTATGCAGGAAAGTGGAACCCAGAATAAGGGCGACGCAATGAAAGGCGACTCCTCACTGGATTCGTTTGGTGAATTCATAGCTTGCGTTGTCGTGACCTTGTTGTCCGGGGCCCTTGTGGTCGTGCTTTGCGTCTTTGTGCTTTGCGTCGTAGGGCTTTGCGTCGTCGTGGCCTTTGTCGCTGGGGCTTTCGCGGTCGTAGCCACTGTTGGTTTAACAGCCGAAGGGGTGTAAAACACGGAAACAATGTTCGAGGTTTCGGACTTCAGCCCATCACTGTTAGCTACTCTTGCTGCCAGGTAAGCGTCACAGGTCCAGGCGCCATCTTGCCCAAGCGAGGAGAAGGAGCGCGGAAGTGAAAAAGTGAAGGCATGCCGGCCACCAGATGGTAGCGGGTCGAGGTTGCCTTCGACGACGTCGGCTTCCTTGATCTCAGCCTCGTTATCGAAGTGGTCATCTAGGTCTTCGTATTGTTGTCCGACTCGAATATCCACGGAGGAAGCTGCGGAAAGCAACGTCTTTGAAGCTGAAACCGGACATCATCAGGTGTGACGTCGTCATAATATGTGCCACCATAGAGGGAAAAAAAACTAAGGAGGGAGCATGTCGTCCTGCGGCCAGCGTTCGCAAGCCGAGTGTTTATGAGGCCGTTTTCTCCCTCAGTTTCTCGCTTTCCGAGACATTACTTTGTTTTGATTTTGGTATGTCTTAGTGCGCGCGTAAGCGTGACCCGCGGCGCGGGCGTCTACAGCAAGGAGGTTCATCTACAGTCAGTTTGCCGCGCTAATCCGCGCATGCGCTTGCGCAGCGGGGCTGAATTTTACCGCACCCTTTCACGTGGTGTGATCACGCGGGGACAAACTCTTTTTTTCCCTATCTTTACTTGTTAAGGCTAGGCTTCCTGGTTGTCGCCGGACGCTCACTCCTCAGTTTTTTTTTCCTCCAAGTGTGCCACAGACTGAGATATGCGCTTTGCTTTCGTTTCCCTCGCCATGTTTTCACAGACGTCATGTGACCGTTCTAGTTTAGTTTTGTGGGGTTTAACGTCCCAAAGCGACTAAGGCTATGAGAGACGCCGTAGTGAAGGGCTCCGGAAATTTCGACCACCTGGGGTTCTTTAACGTGCACTGACATCGCACAGTACACGGGTCTCTAGAATTTCTCCTCCAAAGAAATTCTAGCCGCCGCGGCCGGGATCGAACCCGCGTCTTTTGGGTCAGCAGCCGTTGTGACCGGATGTGACCGTTCTGGCTGTTTATATTTCACGACGTAACTTTAAAAGGACTCATTTTTCGTCAAGATGCCGAGAGCGTCTCGCTCCCTTCTGACATCAATTAGTCGTGACGGGTTAAACTTGAACTAACATTTTCAAAATAGTTAGTCTAACGTCCATTACATACTTATGACGATGAAATACTGCGCTTGATAACGTGCCGAAAACCGAAATATTAGCATTGTCGCCTTTCTCAAGTGATCAAGTCAAGCGTAATACTGTCGCATGTTGAAACAACTCCATCTCAGACGCACGAAATGGTCCTCAGTTCCGCAGCCGTTTAAGCTGGCACTTTTTCTTATTATACGTCCGTTCTGACGAACCGCAAATATTTACGAAGTTATTTTCTCTCCGCTGTGCTAGCGGTTTCCCGCACCATGTCTCTCATAGTCTAAAGTTGCGTTCCAATTCAAGTCGCTGACTTTGCAACATGTATATACAAAAAAAAATTAAATTCCCGGGCACTTTTCTTTTAAACCTGGATATTCGTTGTGCCTTTTACGAAAGATAGCATTCGTATAAAAACGGCCTGCGAAATTGAGTACAAGTAATGAAACGTTCGAGGTCACTGCGCGGACCGCATTGGAATAATGCGAAAGCACTGACGCCTCCTCGGCACTCCACGCGCAATTGATCACCGCGTCACGCAGCAAACGATCACGACAGGCGCGCGCCAACAGCGAGAGAACGACCGCTGGTGGTGGTGGCAGCGGATACTGGTCCCGACGTATGTTGGCCTGTTAGTGGCATCACTCTTAGGGACCAGGGGAAACGGGATGGGAAGGAGGGGGAAGAGAACGACCGGCGTAGGAGCGGCCTGCCGAAGCGGAAGGGGCCCTATAATCATTTCAAGTTGCTTTTTTGTTGTGCCGTCGCTCTACGCCTCTGACGTCACAGTGACAGCAAGAGGCTACGGTGGGCGCTCTCCTCTGCAGCCCCGGTGACGTCACAGCGAAACTTACTATGACGAGATGACTTGACGCCATGGGTTGCCATAGTAACCGCACCAATAATTCACCACCACCACACATTAATTGCCATAATTGCAAGACGGCAATGAAGCCACAACTTTTTCACCCATAATTCCCCTTAATTCACTCTAATTCATTCTTAATTCCCCTTAGTCCGTTAGTTGTTTCATTTCTCTCCGTAATTCATAAATTAACTCATTAAGGCCGCGATTTTCCCACACTTACATTGCGTACCCATTTCGGGATTTCAATTTGGCGCTAGGTGTTGGCTCCGCAAGCAGGTCCGGTCACCTGTTCCCACACTTCTGGTGTTTTCAAATTTGGCGCCACACTCTGCTCTAGCTCTGCCCACATTTTGGGCATTTTTGGCTCTAATGCGCAGAATATATATAACCAGCCCCTATATATAGCGTTCATTGATTACGAGAAAGCATTCGACTCAGTAGAAACCTCAGAAGTCATGCAGGCATTGCGGAATCGGGGTGTAGAAGAGTGTTAAATGAAAGTATTGGAAGATATTTATAACGACTGTGCATCTGCCGTAGCTGTCCATAAAGTCAGCAATAAAACAACAATAAGGAAAGGTGTCAGAAAGGGAGACAAGATCTCGACTATGCTATTCACTGCCAGTTTACGGGAGGTATTCCGGGGTCTGAAACGGGAAGAGATGGTGATAAGAGTTAATGTGGAATACGTAAGTAATTTGCGATTCGCTGATGACAAAGCCTTGCTAAGTCACTCAGGACATGAACTGCAAAGCATGATCAATGAATATGACAGGCAGAGCCGAACAACGGGGCTAAAAATTAGCATGCACAAAACCAAAGTAATATTCAACAGTCTAGCAAGAGAACAGCAGTTCGCATTTGGTGGCGCGGATCCGAATTGGTGTCAATTTAGGGCAGGTAGTGACAGCTGATCCTGATCATGAGAGGGAAATAACTAGAAGAATAAGAATGGGGTGGAGCGCATATGGCAGGTTCTCTGAGATCATGAATGGCAGTTTAGCAATATCCCTCAAGAGAAAAGTATACAACAGCTGTATCTTACCGATACTCATCTATGGCGCAGAAACATAGAATCTAACAAAGAGGGTTCAGCTTAAGCTAAGGACAACGCAGCGAGCTATGGAAAGAAAAATAATAGGTGTAACATTATGAGATCGGAAGCGGGCAGAGTGGGTGATAGAACAAACGCGTGATATTGATATCCTAGTAGAAATCAAGAGGAAGAAGTGGGCTTGGGCAGGGCATGCAATGCGAAGGCAAGATAACCGCTGGTCCTTAAGGGTAACGGAGTGGATTCCAAGAGAATGCAAGCGTAGCAGGGGGCGGCAGAAAGTTAGATGAGCGGATGAGATTAAGAAATTTGCGGGAATACTGTGGCTGCAACTGGCGAAGGACAGAATTAATTGGGGAGACACGGGAGAGGCCATTGCCCTGCAGTGGGCGCAGTCAGACTGATGGTGATGATGATGATTAACTACTCAGCCGATTTTGAAAATTCTTTCTTTGCGCAGCATCCTCACATCATCCTATTTCGATTACAGCCACTCCTTTGACTATCTCTTTAGAGTTCCCCGCAACTACTGCCGACACGTTTTGATGACACGCTTTAGTGACACTACCCAGCGAACATAGCCTATAGTCGGATACAACTTAAGAAGGCAGCCGCTTTTCCCCGTCAAAGGACCCCCTCCAGCCAATGACATCGGCCATTTCTCATTGTCCTGCTAGTGTGACAATCCAGGGTGTGGCAGATGAAAGGGGATAGTCCTCTCTGTCCACAGTCGGGGATAGACCCCTCTCTGCACTGTGGCACGGCTCCCTGCATTGTCACCCTAGCAGGGTCACGAGAAATGGCCGACGCCATTGGCTGGAGGAGGGGGGGGTCCTTTGACGGGGAAAAGCCACTGCCTTCTTAAGTTGCATCCGACTATAGTAATGCTTTCGCATTAATAAACCTCTACAGTAATAGTTGCAGCTGTCGGGGCCAGTTGGTATCTTCGTTATGCTGCCGAAAACGTAAGGTGCAGTACATCACAAGTCTGTTCTGGCATCCCGTCCCTCGAGTCATTTCGCAACTTTGGTGTGCCTACTGGCACACCAAAGTTGCGAATATTTTTATTCACTGTGATATCCGATTTAAAGTGAGTACGGGGATATGAGACGGTTACCTGACGAGCCCGAAAGACATCCTCCCATTCTATTAGCTTCTTTAAATGTTCCTAAACTTCTCCACAGAACTACGGGATTATAGTACCGTGGAGATTGCGGATACAAATATTGCGAACAAGGCGGTGTATATTTTCGCCTCAGTGAAGTAAAATGGAGCATTTTATTTATTTAAAAGGTTACGATAGTATTTAGAGAACGTGTTTTGCGGTGGATATCAAACTTTAAAATAATGGAGGACGTGTGAGAACAAGGCCGATTTTCATTTCATTGCTGATCTTTTTCCTTTTTCCCCTTTGTTCTCCTCCCCAAGTGTAAGGTAGCCAACTGGGCATCGCCTGATTAACCTCCCTGACTTTCCGTCCTTTTATCTCTGTGTCTCATGAATGTATGCGGCAACATAGCGCGAACAGTGTCGAAACAATCGAGAAAAATCTTTAAAATGCTTCCCTCCCTCCCTGATCTGCTGACATGCCTTCGATGAGACTGTCTCATGATAGTAAATTATGTGCCTGTGAGCTCCACAGTACACGTCTCTTCTTAAAGTGCTTACCCTTTCCAAACGTCAGGTGAGCTCCTGGCCACGTCCAAGTTACCCTCACCAGGAGAGTGTTGCTCTTTCCCGGCCACACGTCTTCCACGGCCAGGTCACTGATGGGTTCTGGAGGCACTTGCGCTTCCACAATATCTGTCGTGACATCGAAGGAACCCCCGGACACCACCCTCTGGAAATCGTCCACTGGCTCACCGGGTGGGCCGGTGGTGTCGTCGGTTTTGGTGTCGTTGACAAGATCGAGCCACTCCAACGGCCACTCGCTCCGGAAGTCGCTTTCGTTGTATTCATCTGCGTGGACCACAGCCGGCAAAGGTGCATAAGGAGAACGGGGACAAGAATTCAGGCCACCAGTGCAGTTTCGAAGCTCAGAAAAAATATATATACTGACGGGTACGATAGTCCTAACTGCTAAATCAGAGTTTCAGCTCTGTAGGTGTTTTGGTTTCCGATATATTGAGGTAAAGAATTTGATGTCTCTTTATTTTCCACACACACACTACCTTCATGTACCACTCCTCTGCCTTTGAATGTAATGAAGGCGACTTTCCGATCAGATCAGTATATGAAGATATGTTCAACCTGCTCCAACAATGACAGATTCATAAGCAGACGGTTTACATGTCAGTGCACGTTAAACTACCCCAGCTGGTCTAAATTTCTGGAGCCCTCCACTACGCCGTCCCTCATAGCCTGAGTCGCTTTCAGACGTTAAACCCCCATGAACCATAAACTAGGAACACAAAGCTGTGAGTGGTGGCTGACGCGGACAGTCTTTCGCGCGAGCACCGCCGGTCAACGGAGAGGAGTGCGGTTCTAGGGCCACGTGGCAGCGCGTGGGTCCGCACGCCGCTAAAGACACTCCTCTACGCACGGCCGCAGAGACCCCCCAACATCTCCCTCAACCACCCTATCTCCACACGTGTAGTAGCCATGGACGACGGATGCGCAGGAGGGGTGCGCAGCACTTTGGCGCTATCTGTGAGCGAGGGACGCCAGTTTCCTTCGCTCGGCATGGCTGGTCTCAGAGTGTCTTACTATCACCTAGAGGGAAAGCTGGCTGCTGCTCTTCAGCCACCATGGACGCTCAAAGCATCATGGGCCGGTGAGCTACTTTGTGCGGGACAGTCATATTTATTCGGGAACACGGAGTGGCACTACTAAGTGTTTTTAAAACGCAGTTCTCCGTGTGAGAGAAGAGCGAGAAGAGCCGTCAAATGGCGCGCCCCGCGAAAAGACGACTTTTGCACGAACGTAGTCCACAAACGCCATAGTAGCGAAAACGCAACCGCACAGGACGTCAATAATAGGTTTCTCTGATTCGAAATGCCATTTAGAAACATCTTAAAGTGTTTGAGCAAAAACATTTTTTACGCATATTTGTTTTTTTAAATGCTCTTGTTAAGCGCACTTGATAAGCGCACGCAACCGCACTTAGTGTGAGCGACATTGAGGCCTGCGACCGGTTTCTTGCAAAAGCGATCAACATCAGCGCTTTCAGCGACAAGCTGAAACCAATAGCTTCGCCGCGGTGGCTCAGTGGTTATGGTGGTCACCTGCTCACCCGAATGATTCGGGTTCGATCCCGGCCGTGGCGATTGAATTTCGATGGAGGCGAAATTCTAGAGGCCCGTGTACTGTGATGGCAGTGCACACTAATGAACCCCAGTTGGTCGATATTTTCGGAGCCCTTCGCTACGGCATCCCTCACAGGCTGAGTCACTTTGGGACGTTACAAACCCCAAAAACCAAAGCCAAACCAATGAAAGCACGAGTTATTGGGCAGAAAAGGGCGAACGTCTGTACTTGTGTGAAAACCTTGCAGAAGAACAAAATTTTTACTTCTGAAAACTAAAGAGTGAGCTTGCAAAAAAAAAAAAAAAATAGCGGTGCTCTAGCTCTGTTTAAACAGAGTGAGAAACGGTAGGTAGCGTCACGTTGGATTAGCCTTATAAAGTCTTGTTATGCCGTTCGTTTAGAGTTTCTTCGGTATTTTCCTCGCTAAACCAGCGCTTCTCAATATTTAACCAAAGCTAAAGCGAAGTTAATTTTTCATGCTCGCCTGAACGCGTGATCCTACGGCCTAGCATGTGCTCACCATGTGTGCACTTCGTGCCTGGCGCGCCGCTGCTACTTCCCTTATGTATTCGGTACGGGAGGCCATGACGTGACGGCCTCCCACGTGTACACGGACTTATTCCTAGGCACGCCGCTGCTCCTACCGTGATGTATTCGGCTGAAGATGGCGTGACGTCACGCCCTATCAAGTAAACGTCGCGTTTAGGCTGTTCTGCGAGCCCATGGTCGATCATGGGATCTAATTTTGGTTGACCCGGACGTCCCCGGCTCGACATTGACTTGACCTTGAAATCACCATGACAGCCTCGCCTTGACCTTCACTTGACCTTGGCATGTCCAGTCGCGTGGCCATTGGTATGATCAGTGACCATCCACCCGTTCTACAACCTTATAAACTGAAGGATTCACCTTGGCTGAGCCTTGAAGGTCATGGCTCAGGGCTTATGAACGTGGGTGGCGCTGATGAACACTCTCAAGGTTAGGTTACTTGTAAACATAAATACCCCCGAAAGCAGAAGATTTGATAGCCGTCGCTTTAGCTCATAGGTAGAGCACTGGACCTTATGGAGCATGTTATGGTGCTTATGGAGCATGTTATATCTAAATACCTTATGTCATTTCTGGAAAAAATAACATCCTGTCTCCCTTTCAACATGGTTTTAGAAGAGGTTTATCTACGGTTATTCAGCTCGTCACTACAGTTCATGAATTCGCTTGATCGATTGACAATGCTGGACAGGTTGACGTCATTTTTTTAGCTTTCAGCAAGGCGTTTGATCGCGTCATGCACAATAAGCTCATCTTTAAACTTCAGCATCTTGGTCTTCCAACAGCATTTGTCGAATGGATTAAAACCTATCTTTCCAACAGAAAACAGTTCGTCGATGTTAAAAAATCTCATTCAGGTATTTTACCCGTTACCTCTGGTGTACCTCAAGGCAGCGTACTTGGGCCTCTTTTATTCCTTATTTATATCAATGATTTGTTTATCTGCGTAAATACGTCCGAAGTCAGTATTAGACTATTCGCAGATGACTGCATTCTGTTTAAGAAAATTAGCAGCACTACCGACCAAGAACGCCTGCAGTCAAATCTTAAAAATGTCCTAGAGTGGTGCACCCTTTGGTCCATGAAAATAAACAGCGACAAATCGGTTCATCTTCAGGTTACTAACAAGAAAGCACCATACAGTTTTAATTACGCCATAAACAATCTTCCACTGCTACAGGTGAGCGAATACAAATAACTTGGAGTTACCTTTGCAAATCGCCTCTCATGGTCCAGCCACATTAATAACATTTGCTCGTCTGCTTCAAGAAACCTTGGCCTTCTAAGACACAAATTAAAACACGCTCCCTCTCAACTTAAACAACTTGCCTTCAACACACTAATTCGTCCGAAACTTGAGTATGCTTCTGTCGTATGGGATCCGCACTTAAAAAAGGATATAAAGAAACTTGAAATGATCCAAAGAAAAGCCGTCCGTTTAATTTTTAACTCTTACCATAGCTCTATCTCGCCATCCATTCTGATGTCTGCGAAGAACATATCCACTCTAGAAAGAAGGAGAGCACTTGCAAGGCTTAAATTTCTGTACTCACTTTACTCTAGTCAATTTAATATTGATGCTGCTCCCTATATATCCCCCCGTTCTACACGCCAGACACGCAATAGCCACAACCATAACCATACCCCGTACTTTGCACGCACAAATATGTTCAAAAACTCATTTTTCCCCCGAACAATCAGAACGTGGAACTCACTGCCAGCAAATGTCTTTTCGGCTCAGGATGCCGCTGCTTTTGAAAAGAGTATCCTATTGTATGTGTAAACTTAACAATATCATTTCCCTCTGTTTGGTTTTCTTTTTTGTTTGTTGCCGGAACGCTGGATTTGCGTAGTGTTTGATATTATTTTTGCTTTTTGAATGTTGCCCCCCTGCTTCGTCTCGATGACTGCAGTATGTGTAAAATAAAAAATAAATAATTCGGACGTCGTGGGTTCGGATCACACCGGTGGCATGTGGTTGTTTTTTCTTCTGCTTTTCTAATCCATTAGCTTTAAGTGATGACATATTCAGTAATATTCTAAATTGATCAACACCACAAAATAAATAAATTAATTTAAAAAAATCCCCTGTGCCCCTTGGCTTCTGTGGCTGTTGGCTTCTGTCATATTTACAACGAGCCCCTCATTCCCCATCCTTGTTTGCTTAATTGCTTAGCGAGGGCCTCGATTCTGGCAGCCTTGACGCCATAGGAAGCATAAGACGGTTCTCACGCAGCTTATACCCTCTCCGTTCGATGACGTTCTACGTCACACCTGCGGTAACTCAGGACGTTCTATGTCTGCCGCTTATGAACGTGGGTGGCGCTGATGAACGCTCTCAAGGTTAGGTTACTTGTAAACATAAATACCCCCGAAAGCAGAAGGTTTGACAGCCGTCGCCGTAGCTCAGAGGTAGAGCACCGGAGGTGTAATTCGGAGGTCGTGGGTTCGGATCCCACCGGCGGAATGTGGTTGTTTTTTCTTCTGCTTTTCTAATCAATTAGCTTTAAGCGATGACATATTCAGTAATATTCTAAATTGATCTACACCACAAAATAAATAAATTAATTTTTAAAAATCCCCTGTGCCCCTTCGTTTCTGTGGCTGTTGGCTTCTGTCATATTTACAACGAGCCCCTCATTCCCCTTCCTTGTTTGCTTATCAGCAACACACGGCAGTCTCATCCCGAGAAATCTAGAAGTGAAGCTACCGCTTTAAAAATATCAGGTTTATTTGGTGCTTTAGTGGCAAGGTTTTCGCGGAAGGGAAGGTGAGGCTGCCCAAATCATTCGATATTAAAGTGACATTGGGGACCTTTAATGCTAAGCATGTACCGTTTGTGAGGATACATGCTTACCATGATACATGAGAAGGTGATTTGCGGTAGATGGTAATCTCCAACTTCATGTAGGATGTGTTTCTGGAAACGCAAGTTAATGGTGCGTCCATGATTGCTATGGAAGCTGTGGAAGATCGGGTATTCACCTTGTTGGTATTGCATAACGGTGGTGGCACACAACCCCTACCCGCATTCGAATACGAGTCGATATATTGTCTTGACATCTATTTTTTATCTTTATTTTTGTTTGGAACAGACCACTGCGAGGCGGTTACACCGACCTTCGAGCCCTCGGGGACAGTACATTCTCTATGCATTCGATTCCAACCGGAATATCCGTTCGCCACTGTCGCCAGTAGCGCGCACCACTCGGCCTGCTTGGCGTTGCATACCGTCCGCTCAACAGTTGGTGTAATCGGCTATCGGTGGAGCGTTCCAGGATTGAGAACACATGTCAGGAGACTAAACCCAGCGCATTAGCGCAGTGTGAGATTCGGGACCTTTTTATTGTAACTAAAATGACCGGAGCAATTATTTTGGCCAACCCGATTTTCACATGAGATCAAATGAACTGAAACTTTCTGAACTGAAAGCTTTCTTTATTCAAGGTCAAACTAAAGCTTTTCCTTCTTAATTTGTAATTTTTTTTTGTTATTGATCCTATGTATCGCGGCATCTGCGAGTGTTTTACTGTACTTTATCCTGCATTACATTGTTTGTATTTAAATATTTCAGTAAATAATATTACACTATGTACCTATATTTATTCTGTGCGTCACTAATTAATGTGTTGTGTATTTTATATTATGTTGCATATTGAAATTTATTTTCATGGGAGGTCCCGCCCGCGGTCTTGTACCATGGGACCTCTCGCTGTATACTATTGCAACTTTGATTGCATTCAATAAACTTTCAACTTCAACTTCAACTCTCATGCACAAGCCGGGGCATATCGCCATGCGACGGATGCTTCAGATTCGTTGTAAAGTAGGCAGGAATTTAACGAAATAATCTTTGTAGGAGTGCGCTGTTTTACGCCCCAGTGGGACACACGGTTTATATGGGCGAAGCCGTAGAGGATCGCAACCGAATATTTTATACCACGTGGGAGTTTCTGAGGGGCCCTCGCACCGCAGAGTATTCAGGTTTTTTCGAATTCTACCTACATCCAAATGCTGCCCTGCGGCCGAGTCCCGATTTGGCCATGTTGGGATAAGTAGCCCAACGCAAAAATCTCGTAGCCTCCGCGTTGAGTCCAATCACATAGAGAAATCAAACTAAAATTACCTGTTAGCAAAGTTGTCCCTTTAAAAGCAAAGAATGAAAATCTCAACAATGGCATTAGTTATACGCCCACCAGGCAGTTGGAAATGGCTGTAGCAGCCGTATTACTCCGCCTAGCTTTTACATATGCATTAGTACGTCTTAGTGGCACACGCGCTCCCCACAGCCGCGCACTCGACCGAACACACCTACTACAGCTGTGAAATTGGACAGGCGACATATACGAGAGACAGGCTGCACGAATCAAGCGCTATCATTAAACTGATTCCTATTTATTGAATTCATTTAGAAGGTAAACGAAGCGGAACAAGCTTCGACACCGGCCGCCGCTGGAGACCCCCGTTATTCTCCAGGCTGTTAAGAACGGCTTGAGTAGGAAGCAGCCAGCACCCATGTTTCTCCTTTATGGTTCCGAGAAGCCCCTGTCCACTCGACGACGTTTGCCTCAAGGCGTGCCGGATTGACCGTGAGGCGAGGGCAACGCACTTTGTTGCGTCTCCCAAAAGAGCCCAAAAGAACAACTGAACACAAAAGCGCCCAATTCTCCGGGGTCGGCTCAAGTGCGGGGAGACGTCAAGCCGGTGGACGTTACCTCGTTTCGGTGGCTGTTCTGCGTACCGAGCACCGCGGGGAACTTCCGCAACCTACGTGAACGTCCCGAAGAACAAAGGACGACTTCCGGAAGCCTTTTCCCGACCTCGCATCGCCCCCCTTTCGCGACGGATTTCTCCTGACGGACAGTTTTCGGCTGCCCGGGGAACCCGTCCTCGGGTCCGAGAGCGTCGCATTCCGCTGACTTCTTTACCTCGAAGGGATTCTCCTCTCCCAGGCTCAGCACCTGAAGGGGCGTGTTCACAAGTGCGTGGCTGCGGTGTTTTTGCGCTCGAGTGAATGTTTCTGCTCACTCCCACCCTGACGACGGCGTGATCAACCTAGGGAAGTTAGGGAAGAAGCACGCTATAAAACTCGATGTCGTATGCAGTCGAGGACCAAATTTCTGATCCGGACCCTTGTAAAAATGTAAATAAATACAGTCTCCTTTTCCCACCTTCGAACTTCTTTGCTGAGCGGCGCTCCTGTCCTGGTGGTGGGAACGGGCGTCGTCTGGACCGTCGTTCTGCCTAGACGCAACCCCAAAACCTGGCCCACAACAAGGCCTATTGATGAAGACATTGCCTTGATAACGAGACCAACTTATTCCATATCTATTCAATTCAGATCGTTCTCGCCATTTGTGATTAGCTCAAGCTGCGACACTCTACTGCTATTAAAATCACCACCCTTTCGTCGAGCCTTGGGAATAAAGCTTCGATATATACGAAAGAAAAGCGACGTTACATTACGCCACCTTTGGGGTTTTAATTTACACCACACCTCTGTATTCGAGAGTCAGCAAAGTCGGCATTCGCTCAGAGTTGCATTGTGCTCGAATAACGGTGCATCTCCTGTTCCTTGGGGGCAGCCCGCGTGATTACACCTAGGACTGGAGTTGACTCATTACTGCGAGTGGAGGCTATGCGAGTGTCTGAGCGGGCAAATGTGCCGGGTACATGGAAACTCACCCGAATCAGGATCAACGACTCTTATTACGGTCAAGGCATCCCAGTCCTCCGACGGGTACGGCACGCGAGTCGTATTCTGGTTTGAGACCTCC